>NC_083224.1:194307081-194489581 GCF_032191835.1 Heteronotia binoei | reverse complement strand
CAAGTCGCCAGCTGGCTTGGCTTGGAGAGGTGATTGAAAAAAACAAATCCCTTCTCCAAGCTGGCCAATGGGGCGGGGGGGGGGGGGCTTCGAGAGGCGCACAATATGTGTGAAAGAGTCACGTGTGGTATTGCCTAATCTCCACTCTTTCCCAGCCAATGGAGGAGAAAGGAAAGGAAGGCGGGAAATCTATACATTGCCTGATGCAGAATTGACCAGGGAGAGAGATCCAGGTCGGTTAGCAGTGTCGTTCCGAGGCAGCAGAACAAAGGTCAAGCCCAGATGCACCTTTAAGTCCACTGGACTTCAGGATTTTGAGTCCAGTGATACCTTTCACTGTATCCGAAGAAGTGTGCCTGCACAGGTGGCCAAACTGCAGCTCGGGGGCCACGAGTGCCTCTTTCCCACCTGTTGCGCGGCTCTCGCGAAGCCTCCACCACCCCATCAGCCAGCTTGGAGAAGAAGGCATTTGTCTCTTTAAATCGGGGGTGTCAAACATGCAGTTCAGGGGGCGAATCAGGCGACTGAGCAAGCGTTGCAAAGCAAGCTGTTGCACAGAATGACGCAAGAGAGAGGGAGAAGGGAGCAGATGACAGCCAGTTGCTGGGGGGCGGGGCTGATAGGAGCCCTCCGGGGCCTTGATTCGGCCCCGGGCCACCCGTTGACACCCCTGCATCAAATGATACGAAAATTACGAACCGAGGGTCCGAGTTCTAGTCAGAACACAGCCCATCCTCTCTCCTAAGTTCATCCAAGTAACTTTATGAATCGTTTGATGTGGTCAGTGCGGCTCTCTGTTGCCAGCGTAAGAACGTAAGAGAAGCCCTGTTGAATCAGGCCAACGGCCCATCAGTCCAACACTCTGTGTCATACAGGGGCCAAAAAACCCAGGTGCCATCAGGAGGTCCATCAGTGGGGCCAAGACACTAGAAGTCCTCCCACTGTTGCCCCCCAAAGCACCAAGAAGACAGAGCATCACTGCCCCCAGACAGAGAGTTCCATCAGTGGGGTCAGGACACTAGAAGCCCTCCCACTCTGCCCCCCACCCAAGCACCAAGAATACAGAGCATCACTGCCCCAGACATAAGAACCTAAGAGAAGCCATGTTGGATCAGGCCAATGGCCCATCCAGTCCAACACTCTGTGTCACACAGTGGCCAAAAAGCCCAGGTGCCATCAGGAGGTCCATCAGTGGGGCCAGGACACCAGAAGCCCTCTCACTGTGCCCCCGCCCCCAAGCACAAGAATACAAAGCATCACTGCCCCAGACAGAGAGTTCCAACAATACGCTGTGGCTAATAGCCATTGATGGACCTCTGCTCCAGATGTTGATCCAATCCCCTCTTGAAGCTGGCTATGCTTGTAGCCGCCACCCCCTCCTGTGGCAGTGAATTCCATGCGTTAATCACCCTCTGGGTGAAGAAGGACTTCCTTTTATCCATTCTAACCCGACTGCTCAGCAATTTCATGGAATGCTCATGAGTTCTTGTATTGTGAGAAAGGGAGACAAGTAGACAAGTTTTAAGAGACCACCAGCAAGATTTCGGGCGACTGAGGCTTTCGGAAGTCAAAGAAGCCCTCTTCTTCAGAAACGAGCTTGGAACGGAGATCGGGAAGCGGGAGAATCAAAGTTATGTAATCGGTTGGCGATACGTTAGAACGACAAGGCCAAAGCACCGCGTGGCTCTCAATTTAAGCAGGCGCCCACGCGCACCACGGAGTAATTCCTGCGGATATCCTTGGGACCCACTTTGGAGTAGACCTTCTAGCCCTGTCCGTGGGAGAATTCGACAGTCCCCCTTCGATCTCGCCTCCACTTTGCTGTATCGTGCGCGCCCTGTCTGCTTTTTCTTACCCACACAAGGGAATCTTCCTTCCTTCCTTCCTTCCTTCCTTCCTTCCTTCCTTCCTTCCTTCCTTCCTTCCTTCCTTCCTTCCTTCCTTCCTTCCTTCCTTCCTTCCTTCCTTCCTTCCTTCCTTCCTTCCTTCCTTCCTTCCTTCCTTCCTTCCTTCCTTCCCCTCTCTTCACTTTGTTTGGGGCAGTGGTGAAGTGGGCGGACTCTTATCTGGGAGAAATGGGTTAGATTCCCCGCCGCTCCGCTTCCAGCTGCTGGAATGGCTTGGGTCAGCCATAACTCTCGCAGGAGTTGTCCTTGAAAGGGCAGCTGCTGCAAGAGCTCACTCAGCCCTAGCCACCTCACAGGGCGTCTGTTGTGGGGGGAGAAGATATAGAAGATTGTAGGGTTCTCTGAGACTCTGTCCTTGAAAGGGCAGTTTCTGGGAGAACTCTCTCAGCCCCACCTGCCTCACAGGGTGTCTGTTGTGGGGGAGGAAGATAAAAGAGATTGCGAGCCCCTCTGAAATTCTACAAATCCAATGTCGTCGTCTTCTTCTTCTTCCTCCAATGTCGTCTTCTTCTTTCAATGTCATCTTCTTCCAATGTCATTGTCTTCTTCTTTTTTCTCTTCCTCCTCTTCTTCTTCCTCTTCCTCTATCTTTGAGTTTTCTGTTCCTTTGTGTATACTCTCCCCTCCTCGTTTTCACCAGTCCCTATCTTTTTTTGGGGGGGGGGGGGGGAGCGGAAGTAGTGATTGGAAGTTAAAAGATACTCCACTGTTACAAATATTGTGTGTGTTCACCAGAAACATAAATACAAGGCAGCCCCACTTAGGACTGAAATATCTAAATAAAGTTGGGATTAATCTACCATTTTGTCTTTTTTTTTTTTTAAAAAAAAAATGCCCTTCTCTCCCCCAACCCCACCCCAAGGCTCTTCCTCTTAAGCTGAGCAGGCCCTGAACATCTAAAGATGCCCTATACGTTGAGTCGGGTCCTGTCTACTCTAATAGGTTATGTTGTGGATGAAAGAGGGTTTCCTACGACCTGTTACCTCATCCTTCTTCATGCAAAGCGAGCTGCTGCTCAGAAAGTGAGACTGGTACAAGGAGGATTCGAACTCAGGTTTCTCCAGTCCTATTCTTTAAGCATGCGTAAAGGGTGAGAGATGGTGAAAGGGAGCTGGGAGCGGGCAAGGAGATGGGGGCTGTAGGGAGAGTTAGGGGCTAACTATCCTTTCCACCTAAACACACTCCTGTCATTTTTCTGGCCAATAGGGAGGCATTATACTACTCACCCAATCACAGGAGCCCTTGTTACATTTGCTGTTCCTTTCTACACCTGAAGAGGGTCCAAGCTATGATAATCGATCTAGCCCTGATTCTTTCTTTCTTTCTTCTTCTTTCTTTCTCTTTCTTTCTCTTCTTTCTTTCTTTCTTTCTTTCTTTCTTTCTTTCTTTCTCTTCTTTCTTTCTTTCTTTCTTTCTTTCTTTCTTTCTTTCTTTCTTTCTTCCTTCCTTCTTCTCCCAGCTCATCTCTCCCCCCCCCCCACCCATTGAAAACTAATTAAATAATCCGTTAGCTAACACGTTAAATTAAGATCCACTGCTAGCTTTAATGATGTCGACAGCGAAATTGACAAGAGACCTAGAGACAGGCTGTCAATATCTCCCTTCCCTGGTTATGCTGGAGACAGAAGGGAGAAGGGTGTCCCATGCAGTGCCACCAGTCTATGGATGCTAGGTGAGGAAGGAGAAGCAGTCACAGATAGAGCAGGTAGGGAAAGAAGTCCTGTTCTCTCTTTCTTGCAGTACAAGAACTTGTGGGGCACCAGGGCTTTTTTGTAGCAGGAACTCCTTTGCCTATTAGGCCACACCCCCTGATGTAGCCAATCCTGCAAGAGCTACAGGGCTCTTAGTACAAGGCCTACTGTCAGCTCCAGGAGGACTGGCTACATCAGGGGGGTGTGGCCTAATAGGCCAAAGGAGGTCCTGCTAGAATTCCTTACAGGGCTCTTCTCACAGGGCCTACTGGAAGCTCCAGGAGGACTGGCTACATCAGGGGGGTGTGGCCTAATAGGCAAAGGAGGTCCTGCTAGAATTCCTTACAGGACTCTTCATAAAAGGCCTACTGAGAGCTCCAGGAGGATTGGCTGCATCAGGGGTGTGTGGCCTAATAGGCAAAGGAGGTCCAGCTAGAATTCCTTACAGGGCTCTTCGTACAGGGCCCACTGTCAGCTCCAGGAGGATTGGCTGCATCAGGGGTGTGTGGCCTAATAGGCAAAGGAGGTCTGCTAGAATTCTTACAGGGCTCTTCGTACAGGGCCTGCTGTAAGCTCCAGGAGGACTGGCTACATCAGGGGTGTGTGGCCTAACATGCAAAGGAGTTCCTGCTACAAAAAAAAGCCCTGGGGTCACAATGAAATTAGTGAGCAGTAGCGTAGAACAGATCAAAAGAAATATGCCTTCACCCAAGAGGAATTAACATATGAGACTCACTGCTGCAAGAAGTGGGGGGTGGCTACAAGAATGGACAGCTTCAAGAGGGGACTGGATAAACATCTGGAGCAGAGGTCCATCAGTGGCTCTTAGCCACAGGGTGTAGATCAGGGATGGCCAAGCTAGCTTAGCAAAAGAGCCACAGAGAATAAACATCAGATGTTTGAGAGAAGGAAGAAAAGAGATGGGGAGGAGCGGTGGAAAGAAAGCAACTTTAACTTTGAATACATTCTCCAAGCCACTGGCTTGTGAGAATGTAGAAGGAATGGTTTAAAGAGAGAAATGCCTTCTCCAAGTCGGCCAATGGGGTGGTGGGGGCTTTGAGAGCCACATGATACATATTAAAGAGCCACATGTGACTCCTGAGCCACAGTTGGTGACTCCTGATATAGATGGAATGCTCTGTCCAAGGCAGTGATGCTCTGCCTTTTTGGTGCTTGGGGGGCAACAGTAGGAGGGCTTCTAGTGTCCTGGCCCCACTGATGGACTACTTGATGGCACCTGGGTTTTGGCCACTGTGTGACGCAGAGTCTTGGACTGGACAGGCCATTGGTCTGATCCAAGATGGCTTCTCTGATGTTCTTCTCTCTGGGCAAGTGATGCTCTGTATTCTTGGTGCCTGGGAGGGGCAACAGTGTGAGGGCTTCTAGTGCCCTGGGCCCACTGATGGACCTCCTGATGGCACCTGGTTCTTTGGCCAATGTGTGACGCAGAGTGTTGGACTGGACAGGCCATTGGTCTGATCCAACATGGCTTCTCTGATGTTCTTCTCTCTGGGGCAAGTGATGCTCTGTATTCTTGGTGCCTGGGAGGGGCAACAGTGTGAGGCTTCTAGTGCCCTGGGCCCACTGATGGACCTCTGATGGCACCTGGTTCTTCGGCCAGTGTGTGACGCAGAGTGTTGACTGGACAGGCCATTGGTCTGATCCAAGATGGCCTTCTCTGATGTTCTTCTCTCTGGGCAAGTGATGCTCTGTATTCTTGGTGCTTGGGAGGGCAACAGTGGGAGGCTTCTGGTGTCCTGGCCCACTGATGGACCTCCTGATGGCACCTGGGTTTTGGCCACTGTGTGACGCAGAGTCTTGGACTGGACGGACCGCTGGCCTGATCCAACCTGGCTTCTCTGACGTTCTTAGACCAGAGATAATATCAGAGTAAAGGTCCTCCTAAGACTTCACCTTCCTGCAGTGGCTGGACGCCTGAGTTCAGGAAGCCCCAAGCAAGTCCCATGTTGCTTGCCCCTCCTCCACTATTTATTATTTCTAAGGGGGTTTTTTGAGGGGGGTAGTTCTCGCCATTCACTCAAGGGCCTCACAGCAACTTACACACATCAAAACCAATGGAGGGGAAACAACATAAGATCAAATAACAAATATTAAATATTAGCAATGGAATATTAAATATGTGGCTATCACCACACCACTAATATAAAACAAAGTAGGCAGTAGGCATTAATTTGCCTTCTGCTACCGCGAACAAAAGTTTCAGCCTGCTCGACGTTGAGAGACAGCTCAGCTCGGCATTTTCCTTTCCCCATCTGTATCATGGCAAAAAAGGAGGGTCACCGCCGGACACTTGCAACCTCTTCCCCCCGCTTCACGCCCTTGGGAATTTATATCCATGGATTGTATAACTGATTAACCCCCTCGATGGGAAAACCGTAATTCTTGGACACTTTCCAACAGGCCCACTTCTGTCCTAAAGCCACTTCCTCTCTTCCACAGATCTGGCCAATTCAACTGGCCCCAATACCATTATCAGTTTGGAGAGCAGTTTGGCTCGTCTGAAGACTCTTATCCTGAGAACCAGGTTGATTCCCTCTCCACACTTGCACCTGCTGGAATGGCCTTGGGTCAGCCGAGCTCTGGCAGAGGTTGTCCTTGAAAGGGCAGCTGCTGTGAGAGCCCTCTCCAGCCCCACCCACCTCACAGGTGTCTGTTGTGGGGAGGAAGGTAAAGGAGATTGTGAGCTGCTCTGAGACTCTTCGGAGTGGAGGGCGGGATAGAAATCCAATATCTTCTTCTTCTTTATCCAGACACTTCTTCTACATGCTTCCCCTAAGGTGGTCTCCGAGGTGGCCCACAATTCGTTGCCAAATTTTGGCCAGATCTGTGTGACTGGCAGGATCAAGCAAGGGCTCAGTGCCCGCCTACCACCCACAGACACGGACAGGCCGCGAATGCACCAACCACGGTGCTCGAGCAGTTCTTACACTGCTATACGTCCTTCCGACAGGATAACTGGGTGGCCCTACTGCCCTTCCCAGAATGTGCTTACAACAACAGTGCGCATAGCTCCACCAAAGTAAGTATATGATATGAGAGCAAACCTTTCCCTGAACTTGCCCCCCCCCCCTTCGTCCCCCCATGGACTTTACGGAATGGTGGCAGGGGGCTGGGCAGTTATAAGTATACAACAGAGGGCGCAAGAAGTCTATAAGACTCAGTATGATAAAAAAAAACGCTCTGAACGTGTGGGATTTAGCCGTGGGAGACAAAGTATATATTTCAACCAAACACTTACCTAATGCACAGAACTGTAAGAAATTAGGGATGAAATACCTGGGACCTTTCCCAATCAAAAGGATTATAAATAAAGTAACTGGAACTGGACCTGCCTAAAAGCCTTAAACATGTCCCCCTTGTTTCCATGCCAGCTACTTGAAGAAGGAACCTGGACCCTCACATTGGCACCCCCAGATGGAACCACCACCCCAACTCTGGTTCATGGACAGATTCATCATGAGTGCAGAAATTCTCGATGTCAATCGACAACTGACTTTATCTTATCACATGAACTCATTTCCATTAAGTCAAGCTGAATGGGCCAGCTCCAACGATACAAACTGTAAAGCTTAACAAAGAATTTTACAACAAACATCCAATAAGCCCGGGGGTAGGGGACCTTAAGGGGGGCATAATGTCAAGAGTCACTCCATCTTGTTCCTCTTGCCATATGTATCCAGCTATACAATGCTGTGCTTGTGCTAGCTATGCTGATTTGGTGTAGCTGCTGCTCATCGCTTATCTGAAGTGAGGATGGGATGTTTGGGAGCTGGCTAGTTGCTATGTAACCAAGGCCGTGAACAGGAGGAGATGTGACCCGAGAACTGATATCGACATTTGTGGTGATGAGAGCTTAGTAGAAACCCTGAGCAAAAACCCCCGCTTTAGCTTGGCGCACAAGGCGTACATTGGGAGGGGGAATTCCTTTAAACAATGTTAAGGAAAGGAAAGAAAGAACCTGAACATATATGAACATATGAAGCTGCCTTATACGGAATCAGACCTCAGTCCATCAAAGTCAGCATTGTTTACTCAGACTGGCAGCGGCTCTTTCTCCAGGGTCTCAAGCGGAGGTTTTTCACGCCTGCTTGCCTGGACCCTTTTTAGTTGGAGATGCCGGGGACTGAACCTGGGACCTTCTGCTTACCAAGCAGATGCTCGACCACTGAGCCACCGTCCCTCCCCAATGTTCATATGTTCATCAGTGGGGCCAGGATGTTAGAAGCCCTTCCACTGTGCCCACCCCCACAAGCACAAGAATACAGAGCATCGCTGCCCCAGACAAAGAGTTCCAACAATACGCTGTGGCTAATAGCCATTGATGGACCTCCAGATGTTGATCCAACCCCCTCTTGAAGCTGGCTATGCTTGTAGCCACCACCACCTCCTGTGGCAGTGAGTTCCACATGTTAATCACCCTTTGGTGAAGAAGGACTTCCTTTTATCCTTTCTAGCCGACTGCTCAGCAATTTCATGGAATACTTCCCCCCCTTTTTAAATGTTTAATTTTTAAAAAACTTTTATTGAAAAGCAACTCAAACCATACAGCTATATCACACACAGCGTTAGAAATAAATCGAACTAGAATACACAGAATTTTGAGGTAGAATATTTTCTTTTGTGAGGTAGCGGCGACAGGAAACCAAGGTACCACCACCTTTTTCTCATAGGCCCGAGGAAAAGACTGTGAGGAAAGAAAACCTGTCAGGGCAGTATCCCAAGACAAACGAAAAAAACAGCTGAATTCTCAGAGGTGCTTGCCATTAAAGCAAAAGTTGAATGTGAACAGTGGAACCGCCACACTGCTTTTTTTGTAGCAGGAACTCCTTTCCATATTAGGCCACACCCCTCTTATGTAGCCAATCTTACAAGAGCTTACAGGGCTCTTCTTACAGGGCTTACTGTAAGCTCTTGGAGGATTGGCTACATCAGGGGGGTGTGGCCTAATATGCAAAGGAAGTCCTGCTAGAATTCCTTACAGGGCTCTTCTTACAGGGCCTGCTGTAAGCTCCAGGAGGATTGGCTACATCAGGGGTGTGTGGCCTAATAGGCAAAGGAGGTCCTGCTAGAATTCCTTACAGGGCTCTTCTTACAGGGCCTGCTGTCAGCTCCAGGAGGATTGGCTACATCAGGGGTGTGTGGCCTAATAGGCAAAGGAGGTCCTGCTAGAATTCCTTACAGGGCTCTTCTTACAGGGCCTGCTGTAAGCTCCAGGAGGATTGGCTACATCAGGGGTGTGTGGCCTAATAGGCAAAGAAGGTCCTGCTAGAATTCCTTACAGGGCTCTTCTTACAGGGCCTGCTGTAAGCTCCAGGAGGATTGGCTACATCAGGGGTGTGTGGCCTAATATGCAAAGGAGGTCCTGCTAGAATTCCTTACAGGGCTCTTCGTACAGGGCCTACTGTCAGCTCCAGGAGGATTGGCTACATCAGGGGGTGTGGCCTAATAGGCAAAGGAGGTCCTGCTAGAATTCCTTACAGGGCTCTTCGTACAGGGCCTGCTGTAAGCTCCAGGAGGACTGGCTACATCAGGGGTGTGTGGCCTAATATGCAAAGGAGGTCCTGCTAGAATTCCTTACAGGGCTCTTCGTACAGGGCCTGCTGTAAGCTCCAGGAGGATTGGCTACATCAGGGGGTGTGGCCTAATATGCAAAGGAGGTCCTGCTAGAATTCCTTACAGGGCTCTTCGTACAGGGCCTGCTGTAAGCTCCAGAAGGATTGGCTACATCAGGGGGTGTGGCGTAATATGCAAAGGAGGTCCTGCTAGAATTCCTTACAGGGCTCTTCGTACAGGGCCTGCTGTAAGCTCCAGGAGGATTGGCTACATCAGGGGGTGTGGCCTAATAGGCAAAGAAGGTCTTGCTAGAATTCCTTACAGGGCTCTTCGTACAGGGCCTGCTGTAAGCTCTTGGAGGATTGGCTACATCAGGGTGTGTGGCCTAATATGCAAAGAGTTCCTGCTACAAAAAAAGCCATGGAAACAGGCCTTCTTTGCAGGTTGGATGAGGACTTGGCGGGACTTCTGTGATACGCAGGGCTATTTTGTAGGAAAGGCCCAGCAAGAACATATCTGCTTGTTAGGACACCCCCCCCCTGACATCACCATTGCTTCACACAGGGCTTTCAAGGACGGAGTCTCAGAGCGGCCTACAATCTCCTTTTCCTTCCTCCCCCACAACAGAAATCCTGTGAGGTGGGTGGGGCTGAGAGCGTTCTTCCAGAAGCTGCCCTTTCAAGGACGGAGTCTCAGAGCGGCCTACACTCTCCTTTTCCTTCCTCCCCCACAACAGAAATCCTGTGAGGTGGGTGGGGCTGAGAGCGCTCTTCCAGAAGCTGCCCTTTCAAGGACGGAGTCTCAGAGCGGCCTACACTCTCCTTTTCCTTCCTCCCCCACAAAAGAAATCCTGTGAGGTGGGTGGGGCTGAGAGCGCTCTCCCAGAAGCTGCCCTTTCAAGGACAGAGGCTCAGAGCGGCCTACGATCTCCTTTCCCTTCCTCCTCACAACAGACACCCTGTGAGGTGGGTGGGGCTGAGAGGGCTCTTCCAGAAGCTGCCCTTTCAAGGATGGAGTCTCAGAGCGGCCTACAATCTCCTTTTCCTTCCTCCCCCACAACAGAAATCCTGTGAGGTGGGTGGGGCTGAGAGCGCTCTTCCAGAAGCTGCCCTTTCAAGGACGGAGTCTCAGAGCGGCCTACAATCTCCTTTATCTTCCTCCCCCACAACAGAAATCCTGTGAGGTGGGTGCGGCTGAGAGCGCTCTTCCAGAAGCTGCCCTTTCAAGGACGGAGTCTCAGAGCGGCCTACACTCTCCTTTTCCTTCCTCCCCCACAACAGAAATCCTGTGAGGTGGGTGGGGCTGAGAGCGCTCTCCCAGAAGCTGCCCTTTCCTTTCAAGGACAGAGGCTCAGAGCGGCCTACAATCTCCTTTCCTTTCCTCCTCACAACAGACACTCTGTGAGGTGGGTGGGGCTGAGAGGGCTCTTCCAGAAGCTGCCCTTTCAACGACAGAGTCTCAGAGCGGCCTACAATCTCTTTTACCTTCCTCTCCCACAATAGACACCCTGTGAGGTGGGTGGGGCTGAGAGGGCTCTCCCAGCAGCTGCCTTTTCAAGGACGACTCCATACAAGAGCTATGGCTGACCCAAGGCCATTCCAGCAGCTGCAAGTGGAGGAGTGGGGAATCAAACCCGGTTCTCCCAGATAAGAGTCCGCACACTTCACCACAACACCAAACTGGCTCTCTCTCTGGATATACTCTCTGATGCCAAGCCAGCTGGAACTGTGTTCTTGTGCATTCCTGCTTTTAAAAAAATAAAAGCTCTGGAGATGGAATATCCAAATAGGTCATTTGACCCCAACTTGCAGCTGCAGGGTGGTGGTGGTGGGGAGATGTATGAATCATGGCTAGAAAGTTAAAGAAAGAGGGGCTGGAGCTCAGTGTCAGAGCCTCTGCTTGGCAGGCGAAAGGTCCCAGGTTCAATCCCCAGCATCTCCAGTTGAAAGGAGGTGATGGGAAAGACCTCTACCTGAGACCCTGGAAAGCTGCTGCCAGTCTGAGAAGACAATATTGACCGCGGATGGACCAAGGGTCTGGTTCAGTATTAAGTAGCATCATGTGAGGTTTTTCACTCTCACTCAATCCCAAAATGGTCTCCCAACTGCTTTAAGAAGAAGAAGAAGAAGAAGATATTGGATTTATATCCCGCCCTCCACTCCGAAGAGTCTCAGAGCGGCTCACAATCTCCTTTACCTTCCTCCCCCACAACAGACACCCTGTGAGGTGGGTGGGGCTGGAGAGGGCTCTCACAGCAGCTGCCCTTTCAAGGACAGTGTCTCAGAGCAGCCTACAATCTCCTTTCCCTTCCTCCTCACAACAGACATCCTGTCAGGTGGGTGGGGCTGAGAGGGCTCTCACAGAAGCTGCCCTTTCAAGGACAACCTCTGCCAGAGCTGTGGCTGACCAAGGCCATGCTAGCAGGTGCAAGTGGAGGAGTGGGGAATCAAACCCGGTTCTCCCAGATAAGAGTCTGCACACTTAACCACTACACCAAACTGGCTCTCCCCAGCAGGGGGAAATATAAGCACAATATGAAGATCTAACTCCCCCCCCTCCCCCGCCCATTACCTCTTAAAGAAGAGGCGTCAAACATGCAGCCTGGGTGCAAAATTAGTCCCCCAGAGGGCTCCTAAAAGGCCCATATGTAACTTGCTTGTCATCTGCTTCTCTTCTCCCTCTCTCTTATTCCTTCTGCATCACAACTTGCTTTGCCAGGCTTGCTCAACAAGCCACAGAGCAAAGCCTCTGTTTTCTCTGTTGACTGGCCGGCGCATGAAGCAACTTATGTACAAAAGCTCGCAATGCCCAGCCATTTCATATTTTCGCCTGGATCTTAGGCTCAAAGCATTGACCATAACATTTCAGTCACGAACGTCAGTAAATCAAAAGTAGGTTTCAAACTTACGGTTACACGTCTGAACAACGCCTACATAGCATACTGAAGATGGCTACAGCACAGACAGTGTCTCCAGATCTTGATGCAATGACTCAGCAAGAAGCGTCAGTTATCAGAGATAAATAAAATATCGCAGGAGTGAGTGCTTATCTTTTACGCATGTTTTAAGGGTTTTTTTTTTAAATCTTTACTTGCTTTTGTCTGTGCCCTTTATAAAGCTTGTATCTCCGCGGCCTGACATTATATTTAATGACGCACACGGCCCGGCCCAACAAGGCCTAATTTATGTCAGATTCGGCCCTCACAACAAATGAATTTGACACCCCTGACTTAAAGCTTCCCGCAGGTGGGCATTTCTGATTTCTCTTTCTGGGTACAATCCAAAGCTCCCTAAATGGTTTGAGACCATTGAACCTCTTCCTGTGACGTCCAGCCTGCCAGTTCAGATCCTTTTCTCAAGCACTTCTTTGCCCCTCACCTGCAGAAGTGAGACAGACAACAATGAAAGGAGCGGCAGAAACAGGACTTTCCCAGTGCCTTTAGAAGCAAGGCCCCCTCCGAGGTTCCCTTGGCATCTTCTTCACTATATTTTAGGCATCAGGTTCTTATGCAGGGGAGGCTTTTTTGAGCAGGAACACACAGGAACGCAATTCTGACTGGCTCGGTGTGGGTGGGTGTGCTAATATGCAAATGGTAATGATAATAATAATAATTTTTAATTTATATCCCGCCCTCCCCGCCGAAGCAGGCTCAGGGCGGCTTACATAGCATAAAATATAACAGTACAACAACACAATAATAAAATACCCCAGTTTCATGACAATTATATTTCTCAATTAAATATTAAATTACATTAAAACCGTCAATTAAACTAACAATTTAAAACCGCAATTTAATTCAGTGCTACAGGCTTGATATAATGCAGTTTTTTCATGACGACGGTAAAATAGTTGCACATTAAAAGGCCGGCTGGCATGTGAGGATAGATACTATTATGCATTTTGTGTTATTCTGCTTTTTTATTCTTGTATTGTAAATGCTGATCTATCTAACTTTTGCATTCCTGTATTTTAAAAGAAAGTAATATGCAAATGAGTTTCCATGTGAAACCATAGTGATGTCAGGGTATGGCCTAATATGCAAATGAGTTCCTGCTGGGATTTTTCTGCAAAAAAAAGCCCTGTGTGAAAACAATGGTGATGTCAGGGGGTGTGGCCTAACTATGCACATGAATTCCTGCTGAGCTTTTTCTACAAAAAAAGCCCCGTGTGAAACAATGGTGACATCAGGGGTTTGGCCTAATATGCAAATGAATTCCTGCCAGGCTTTTTCTACAAAAAAAAGCCCCCGCAAAAGCCACTGTAAAAAAAGCCGCAACCCTAAACCAAGGGACACCGCTCGGAGTCCATTGAAGTCACTGGGGTAACTTTACTTAGCTTGCACTACCGGTCATATGAAACAGCCAAATGTTGAGAAAAGCTCAAGCTCTCTCAGCAGTAAACAGATATTTATTTATTTAAAATCTCGATTAGTCACTTTTCTCCCTTCTGGAACACAAGGGCAGCTTGCAACGACCAATGAGGAAAGGAAAGGTCCCCTGTGGAAGCACCAGTCGTTTCTGACTCTGGGGTGATTGTGCTTTCACAAACGTTTTCACGGCAGACTTTTTACGGGTGGTTTGGCATTGCCTTCCCCAGTCCTCTACACTTCCCCCCCCCTCCCAGCAAGCTGGGTACTCATTTGACCAACCTCGGAAGGAATGGAAGGTTGAGTCAACCTCGAGCCAGCTACCTGAAAACCCAGGCTTCCGCCAGGGATCTAGCTCAGGTCGTGAGCAGAGCTTTAAAAATCTTGATTAGTCACTTTTTCTCCCTTCTGGAAGACAAGGCAGCTTGCAACGACAATAAAACAACAGCTAAAAAGTACACCTGGACATCTCCTGTTGTACAATATCTCGTAGAGAATGAGATTATTTTGAGTAATTCTTATTATCTTATTATATATTTTTAATGTTTAAACGTGTTCTGACATTGTTTAAAGATGACAATTATCCTTACTAGGCATGTGAAGATAGATATTATTACGTATTTTGTGTTATTCTGCTTTTTATTTTTATATTGTAAATGTTTATCTAATTTTTGCATTCCTGTATTTTAAAAGAAAGTAATGATACAAGTGTTAAAAAAAAAGACCACGATTTAAATTCTCCAATTAGGGACTGCCAATAAAATAAAGATTAAATTGGTCAAAGGCGGGGGTGGAATTCTAGCAGGAGCTCCTTTGCATATTAGACCACACCCCTCTGATGTAGCCAATCCTCCAAGAGCTTATGAGGCTCTTTTTTTTAAGCTCTTGGAGGATTGGCTACATCAGGGGTGTGTGGCCTAATATGCAAAGGAGCTCCTGCTAGAATTCCACCCCTGGTCAAAGGTATGTGCAAGAAGGTAAGTATGAAATCAACAAAGGCGAAGGCCAGCACCTGCGTTTTTACCAGAGATATGAAGGATAACCAACAAGGTGCTGGTCAAGCCACAGCGGGGGGGGGGGGGACTCCATAAATCAGGAGCCACCACTGAAAAAGTCCTGCTTCTTGGTAGCCATGTGCCTCACCTCCAAAGTTCTTTTGCACTCTAAAACTTAAACAATTGGAGCACAAGAGAGATGTGAATCTTCGGCTTGCAAAAACAGACGTTATCTGTGGAATTCTCTCCTTTAGCCCTTTTTCATAAGAGCCTCTCATTTGCTAAGGATCCTCAAGTGATCCTGGGCAGTGGGTTCCTTCCCTTGTCCAACAGAAGATCCAAACAGAAACAGAAGAGAACGCCCCCCTATTGCTTTTCAGTAAAGGTTACCTTAGCAATCTGTTGCAGGGTGGGGAAGGGGAGAGAGAAAGAAATCAATGTTTGCTACAGTGTGAGATTGAGAGAGACAACATCCATCTATCACTTAGGGCTTTGATGGGATTAGAATGGTCTTGTCAACAACTGATGGCTTAAAGAGACCTTTTTTTTTTTCCAGCCGTCCCCTCTCCATTCCTCAGGGCAACAAACACAGGGCAAAAGATCAAGATGCGGAGCTGTGTTAGTCTGTAAAAGTCGAAAAGAAACAGAGTCCAGCAGCTCCTGAAAGACTAACAAAATCGGTGGGAGGGGAGGAGCCTTCATGAGTCACCGCTCACTCCTTCTTCTTCTTCTTTGGGGAGGGGCTGTTTTTTTGAGATAGAGGCCCCGTATTTTCAGCACAGAATCTGGAACCTCTTCTCAAAACACCCCCCAAATTTCAAAAAGATTGGACTGGGCGGTCCAATTCTATGAGCCCCAAAAGAAGGTGCCCCTTTCCTTCATTATTCCCAAGTGGACGGAAGGCATTCAAAGTAGGGCCAGGGCCTTTTCAGTTTGGGCCCCTCCCTGATGGAATGAGTTCCCATTGGAGATCTGGGCCCTGCGGGGCCTATCCAAGTTCCGCAGGGCCTGTAAGACGGAGCTGTTCCGCCAGGTTTTTAGTTGATCCAGTGGGCGTCCTATGAAGCCATCGCTTTCCCAGCACCCAACCGTCAAGGTGCTCAAGATGTATTGGAAGCTTCCAGCCTACACGATGTTGTGCGGTTTCTTGTAGGGATTACTCTTCTCGAATCTGATCGACATAGTTGTGTTATGATGTTTAGTTTGAGGTGATTCATTTTAATGTGGTTTTAATGATGTAAGCGCCCTGAGTCTGCTTGGGGGCTAGGGTGGGATATAAATGACCCCTTATTTTCATGTTTGACATTTCACTGCCTGCTTTTCCACACATGGGGTCATCTCAGCCCATCAGCATCCTCTTCAATGTGGCTGTGTCTACGAAAACATTCCATCCCCCCCCCCCCCCCCCCCCGGTTCATGTTTACCCAGGCCAATATTTTTACATTCAAAGACAATATTTTTAAGTTAAGTGATCCAGGATATCTATGTCACTTTGAGAGCCAGTTTGGTGTAGCGGTTTAGTGTGCGGACTCTTATCTGGGAGAACCGGGTTTGATTCCCCACTCCTCCACTTGCACCTGCTGGAATGGCCTTGGGTCAGCCAGAGCTCTTGTAAGAGTTGTCCTTGAAAGGGCAGCTTCTGTGATAGCCCTCTCAGCCCCACCCATCTCACAGGGTGTCTGTTGTGAGGGAGGAAAGGAATGGAGATTGTAGGCTGCTCTGAGACTCTGTCCTTGAAAGGGCAGCTTCTGGGAGAGCTCTCTCAGCCCCACCTGCCTCACAGGGTGTCTGCTGTGGGGGAGGAAGGGAAAGGAGATTGTAGGCAGCTCTGAGACTCTGTCCTTGAAAGGGCAGCTGCTGTGAGAGCCCTCTCAGCCGCACCTGCCTCACAGGGTGTCTGTTGTGGGGGAGGAAAGGAATGGAGATTGTAGGCCGCTCTGAGACTCTGTCCTTGAAAGGGCAGCTTCTGGGAGAGCTCTCTCAGCCCCACCTGCCTCACAGGGTGTCTGCTGTGGGGGAGGAAGGGAAGGAGATTGTAGGCTGCTCTGAGACTTTGTCCTTGAAAGGGCAGCTTCTGGGAGAGCTCTCTCAGCCCCACCCGCCTCACAGGGTGTCTGTTGTGGGGAGGAAGGGAACGGAGATTGTAGGCCGCCCTGAGACTCTGTCCTTGAAAGGGCAGCTTCTGGGAGAGCTCTCTCAGCCCCACCAGCTTCACAGGGTGTCTGTTGTGAGGGGAGAAGATATAGGAGGTTGTAAGCCGCTCTGAGACTCTGATTCAGAGAGAAGGGCGGGGTATAAATCTGCAATCTTCTTCTTCTTCGTTGTCTAGGGTATGTATAAATGGCAAGCAACCTATACCTAAATGTGAGATAAACTGAGTTGCAGAACCGATACATAATACACAAAAATCTATCAAGCAGGCTGCGGGAAGCAGAAAGCCCGAACGGTCTGCAAAAAATATCAATGAGCGTTGCGAGAAATGAACTGGAGACTGTTTGCTCATCTTTGAGGCCGGAGAGGAGGGGGGGAGAGCAGCCAGCTGGGGATTGCCCAGTGAGCTTTCTGACTGAGCAGGAATTTGGATTGAGTCTCTGAATATCTAAGCCGGGGGGGGGGTCAAATATGCAGTTTGGGGGCCGAATCAGGCCCCAGAGGGCTCCTATCAGGCCCAGAGGTACTGGCTGTCATCTACTTCCTTCTCAGGTCGTGAGCAGAGAGCTCGGACTGCAGAACTGCAGCTTTAACAGTTTGGTGTAGTGGTTAAGTGTGCAGACTCTTATCTGGAAAACCAGGTTTGATTCCCCACTCCTCCACTTGCAGCTGCTGGAATGGCCTTGGGTCAGCCATAGCTCTGGCAGAGTTGTCCCTGAAACGGTAGCTGTTATAAGAGCTTTCTCAACCCACCCACCTCACAGGGTGTCTGTTGTGGAGAGGAAGGGAAAGGAGATTGTAGGCCACTGTGAGCCTCTGTCCTTGAAAGGGCACCTTCTGGGAGAGCCCTCTCAGTCCCACCCACCTCATAGAGTGTCTGTTGTGGGGGAGGAAGGGAAAGGAGATTGTAGGCTACTCTGAGACTCTGTCCTTGAAAGGGCACCTTCTGGGAGAGCTCTCTCAGCCCCACCTGCCTCACACGGTGTCTGTTGTGGGAGGGGGGGGAAGGGAAACGAGATTGTAGGCCGCTCTGAGACTCAGTCCTTGAAAGGGCAGCTTCTGGGAGAGTTCTCTCAGCCCCACCTGCCTCACAGGGTCTCTGTTGTGAGGGGAGAGAGATAAAGGAGATTGTAAACGCTCTGCTTCTCTGATTCAGAAAGAAGGGCGGGGTATAAATCTGCAGTCTTCTTCTTCTATGAAAAGAATATTTGCTGGCCTAGAATTGAGATAACTAAAATAACTGGGGGGGGGGTCTCATTTCGTTGGCACGTAAGTGGCTCAATCCATTCTTCTTTGCCATTGGCAGAATCGAATGAATTCCACGTAACAGTAAAGCAGCAGAACTAAATTATGCAAAAATCAAAATCATGCCAATGTGTTTAATTTGCCCACAGGATCCAGCTTTATCTCGCTGCAACTGTTGAAAAGGGTAGGCGGCCGCGTGAAGGTATATTTTTACAGTCCTCACCCTGGGAGAGGTGGAGAAGAAAGGGGCGACATCTCGCCCTTGCCGTTGAGCTGAAATATGGTCCTGAGGACCCAAAACTGAGGAGGGATAGAGCTATATGCCAAGGGCGGCCAACGGTAGCTCTCCAGATGTTTTTTTGCCTACAACTCCCATCAGCCCCAGCCAGCATGGCCAATGGCTGGGGCTGATGGGAGTTGTAGGCAAAAGACATCTGGAGAGCTACCGTTGGCTACCCCTGTTACATACAGTGAGAGAGTGCCTGTGTAACTGTTTGGGAAGCAGAAAACCAAGACGGAGGAGAGCCAAGGAGAGAGGGAGGGAGAAGGCAGGCACCGAGAGTGCGTTTGTCAATATTTCTCCTGAAAATGTATAATGCATTTTTCTTTCTTTTCTGAAAATTAATAACCTTGCTTTGTTTCTATCGACTTTTTCCTCCGGCTCGCAGTGGACGTCCAGTGGAAATCAAGCCGAGAGAGCAAAAAAGCCGGCTTGACCCTTGGCTGTTCGGCTCTCGGGAACCTGTTCAGCGGCTGCCGAAGGAGCTGCGTTTCCAGACACTGCGTCTCTCTGGGACGGTGGGAGCCAGCCAAACCTGATTCTTCGGTTGCCTGCTCAAGGGTTCCATTTGTTCCCTGTGGGGCCGGAGTCAGCATACGATCAGTGGGGCAGCCACCATGGCCCGGACTTCCAGTGGGGCCCGCTGCTGCTGAGCCCCAATCAGGCCGTTTTCTCTATTTGCTGACATGCGAGTGCTCCTCTACCCATGCACATGCTGCCAGGGCCATTACGGAAAGGGCGGCCGCTGGACTTTTTTCATAACCAGAACTCCTTTGCCCATTAGGCCACACACCCCTGATGTAGCCAATCCTCCAAGGCTTTCAGGGCTCTTTGTACAGGGTCTACTGTAAGCTCCAAGAGGACTGGGGTGTGGCTTAATAGCAGGGCTTTTTTCATCGCCGAAACTCCTTTGCCTATTAGGCCACACCCCTTCCCAATGTAGCCAATCCTCCAAAGGCTTGCAGGGCTCTTAGAACAGGGCCTACTGTAAGCTCCGGGAGGATTGGCTACATCAGGGGGGCGTGGCCTAATAGCAGGGCTTTTTTCATTGCCGAAACTCCTTTGCCTATTAGGCCATCCCCACTCACCCCTGATGTAGCCAATCCTCCAAGGGCTTGTAGGGCTCTTCGTACAGGGCCTACTGTAAGCTCCGGGAGGATTGGCTACATCAGGCGGGTGTGGCCTAATACCAGGGCTTTTTTCATCGCCAAAACTTTTTTGCCTATTAGGCCACACCCCTTCCCAATGTAGCCAATCCTCCAAAGGCTTGCAGGGCTCTTAGAACAGGGCCTACTGTAAGCTCCGGGAGGATTGGCTACATCAGGGGGCGTGGCCTAATAGCAGGGCTTTTTTCATCGCCAAAACTCCTTTGCCAATTAGGCCACACCCCTTCCCAATGTAGCCAATCCTCCAAAGGCTTGCAGGGCTCTTAGAACAGGGCCTACTGTAAGCTCCGGAAGGTTTGGCTACATCAGGGGTGTGTGGCCTAATAGCAGGGCTTTTTCATAGCTGAAACTCCTTTGCCTATTAGGCCACCCCACAACCCTGGATGTAGCCAATCCTCCAAGAGCTTACGGGGCTCTTCTTACAGGGCCTACTGTAAGCTCCAGGAGGACTGGCTACATCAGGGTTGTGTGGCCTAATAGGCAAAGGAGGTCCTGCTAGAATTCCTTACAGGGCTCTTCGTACAGGGCCTGCTGGAAGCTCCAGGAGGACTGGCTACATCAGGTGTGTGTGGCCTAATAGGCAAAGGAGGTCCTGCTAGAATTCCTTACAGGGCTCTTCATATAGGGCCTGCTGTAAGCTCCAGGAGGACTGGCTACATCAGGGGTGTGTGGCCTAATAGGCAAAGGAGGTCCTGCTAGAATTCCTTACAGGGCTCTTCGTATAGGGCCTGCTGTAAGCTCCAGGAGGACTGGCTACATCAGGGGTGTGTGGCCTAATAGGCAAAGGAGGTCCTGCTAGAATTCCTTACAGGCTCTTCGTACAGGGCCTACTGTAAACTCCAGGAGGAATGGCTACATCAGGGGTGTGTGGCCTAATAGGCAAAGGAGGTCCTGCTAGAATTCCTTACAGGGCTCTTCATACAGGACCTACTGGAAGTTCCAGGAGGATTGGCTACATCAGGGGTGTTTGGTCTAATATGCAAAAGAGTTCCTGCTATAACCCCCTCCTCACCCCCCCCCCCCGGGATGCATGCAGTGCCAATGGCTGTGAGCATTACTACACTACACTGGGTCTCCACACCTAATTCTTCCTTAGCCTTTCCAATAGGATGCAATATTTGGGTAATTTCTAAAAGTGGTTGAGAGAAGACCAACCATGGTTTTGAGGTCTGTAAATGTGGCTTTCAGGCTTAGGTGTGGTAGGATCTGTCCGTGGTGCTGAAGCCAGCCCCGCCCAATACAGGTGTGTGGGCATTTCATCAAGAGGTGGATGATCCAAAAGGGCGCAGCCCTTGTGGCTGACTTTATCACAATAACACCGAATGAGTGTGGAGCCCTGGGAGTGACGGATGGGAACCAGGAACCCACTCTCTAAAGCATTAGATTCACTTCCACACGACGTGGTGGCAGCTATATGCATAGATGGATTCAAGAGAGGATTGGATGAACACATGGAGGAGAGGTCCATCAGTGTCTATTAGTCACAGGGCATAGATGGAACTCTCTGTCTGGAGGGAGTGATGCTCTGTATTCTTGGTGCTTGTGGGGGGGGGGGCAACAGTGGGAGGCTTTCTAGTGTCCTGGCTCCACTAGTGGACCTCCTGATGGCACCTGGTTTCTTTGGCCACTGTCTAACAGAGTTTTGGACTGGATGGGCCATTGGCCTGATCCAACATGGCTTCTCTTATGTTCTTATGTAACTCTGTCCAAAAGAATTGTGGCAAACTGCCCAGCCGATCAGGCACCCGCACTGGCCAGCCAACGAAGGACTGAAATAGCTCTCAAGCTAATGTTGAGCCAGTTTGGGGAGTGGTTAAGTGTGCGGTTTGTTGTGCAGTTTGGTGTAGTGGTTAAGCGTGCGGACTCTTATCTGGGAGAACCGGGTTTGATTCCCCACTCCTCCACTTGCAGCTGCTGGAATGGCCCTGGGTCAGCCAGAGCTCTTGCAGAGGTTGTCCTTGAAAGGGCAGCTGCTGTGAGCTCTCAGCCCCACCCAATTCACATAGTGTCTGTTGTGGGGGAAGAAGATAAAGGAGATTGTAAGCTGCTCTGAGACTCTGATTCAGAGAGGACAGGGTATAAAACTGCAGTCGTCGTCGTCTTCTTCTTCTTCTTCTTCTTCTTCTTCTTCTTCTTCTTCTTCTTCTTCTTCTTCTTCTTCTTCTTCTTCTTCTTCTTCTTCTTCTTCTTCTTCTTCGTATTTAGACAAAGATTATCAGTAACAGAGACAAGCAGGGTGTGCCAGTGTGCTGGATAAATCCAAGATAGACACAGTGCCAGGGGCAGAAGAAGATTAGCAGGTAGCGAGAACAAGGCATGAAATATAGCTGTTATAGCTGAAATCAAAATTCTTCTCGGCGAATGCAAGTATTGAATATTGGCTGGGTATATTGTGAATGCTCAAATATGTTCCAAACATTCTCCCAGTATTGGATATCTTTATTGGACAGCCTTTGATGTTTAATGATTGGAATCCTGTGAACAATTTTGGTCCCACAACCCCATCTCAGAAAAGAGCGGGGAAAGTCATCGAAAGGAGCACCTGAAATGATCAAAGGGTTCATATTCCTTCCCAGTGAGGCCGGCCCCAAGCACTTTGCTCAGCTCTTCATTCGGGGGCGGGGGGGGGGAATGATAACGAAGTGAAGTACATCAATTGAGGGGGGGGAACTTGTGAGCTTCCCTCATCGTGCAGGGGGTTGGGCTAGATGACTCTGGAGGTCCCTTCCTACTCTATGATTCTGACATGATAAACTAAGGTTGGCCAAAATGAGGGTTGGCAGCTACGTGTGACTCTTTCACACATATTATGTATCTCTCAAAGCCGCCACTGCTCTGCTGGCTGGCATGGAGAAAGCATTTCTTTCTTATAATAATAATAATACTTTTTATTTGTATCCTGCCCTCCCCGCACAAGCAGGCTCGGGGTGGCTCACAACGTATAAATACAATACAATACAATACAATACAATCATACATAGCAATAAAACCATCATAAATCAATATACAGTTACATTAAAATTAACATTAAGGCGCTAAATAGGTCTTCATAAGTGATTCTTAAATCACTTCTTCAAGCTAAGCCAGCCAGCAGCTTGGGGATGTATTTAAAGTTAAAGTTGCTTTCTTTCCACCTCTCCCCTCCCTTCCAATCTATTTCCCTTTCCTTTTCCATCTATTTTCCTTCCTTCCCTCCCTCCCTCTTTCCTTCCTTCCCTCCCCCCCCCCCCCTACTTCCTTCCTTCCCTCTCTCCCTCAAACATCCAGTTTGGTGTAGTGGTTAAGTGTGCTGACTCTTATCTGGAAGAACCAGGTTTAATTCCCCACTCCTCCACATGCAGCTGCTGGCATGGCCTTGGGTCAGCCATAGCTCTGGCAGAGGTTGTCCTTGAAAGGGCAGCTGCTGTGGGACCCCTCTTCGGCCCCACCCACCTCACAGGGTGACTGTTGTGGGGGGAGAAGATATAGGAGATTGTAAGCCGCTCTGAGTCTCTGTCCTTGAAAGGGCAGCTTCTGGGAGAGCTCTCTCAGCCCCACCCACCTCACAGGGTGTCTGTTGTGGGGGGAGAAGATATAGGAGATTGTAAGCCTCTCCGAGTCTCTGTCCTTGAAAGGGCAGCTTCTGGGAGAGCTCTCTCAGCCCCACCCACCTCACAGGGTGTCTGTTGTGGGGGAGGAAGGGAAAGGAGATTGTGAGCTGCTCTGAGACTCTTGAGTGGAGGGCGGAATATAAATCCAATGTCTTCTTTTTCTTCTTCTTCCTCCCTCCCTCCCTCCCTCAATCATCCGACATCCATGTCTCGTGGCTTTCAAACATCTGACGTTATTCTATGCAGTTCTTACGTTAAGCAAATTTGGCCACCCCCATGATAGACATTTCCAAAATCATGCATGTTGTGAAGAATGTAGACAACGAACTTTTCTCTCCCTCTCCCCAAATGGTATCATCAGGTCATCTGACTTACGGCAGCCCTGCACTGTGCCATTGCGACGTCTGAATATCTTTGGAGGTCTCCCAGTCAAGTACTAACCAGAGATGACTCGGCTTAGTTTTTGCGATCTGACTAGACCAGGCTAGCCAGGCCATCCAGGTGCCGGCAAGTAGAAGATCTCCGCAAATACTAGAAAGCAAAGTGCCCAAGAAAGGTGATGGGCAGCAACTTTTTTGAAGCAGGGCTTTTTTGTAGCAGGAACTCCTTTGCATATTAAAATCATAGAATCCTAGAGTTGGAAGGGACCTCCAGGGTCATCTAGCCCAACCCCCTGCACAATGCAGGAAACTCACAAATACCTCCCCCAAAATTCACAGGATCCTCATTGCTGTCAGATAGCCATCTAGCCTCTGTTGGAAAACCTCCAAGGAAGGAGAGCCCATCACCTCCCAAGGAGGAAGCCTGTTCCACTGAGGAATCGCTGTAATGCTCAGGAAGTTCTTCCTATTGTTGAGCCGGAAACTCTTTTCATTTAATTTCAACCCCTTGGTTCTGGTCCTAACTTCTGGGGCCACAGAACACAATTCCACACCATCCTCTATATGACAGCCCTTCAAGTTCTTGAAGATGGTGATCCTAACACCTCTCAGCCGCCTCCTCTCCAGGCTAAACATGCCCAGCTCCTTCAACCTTTCCTCATAGGACTCGGTCTCCAGACCCCTCACCTTCTTTGTTGCCCTCCTCTGGACCCGTTCCAGCTTGTCTAGATCCTTCTTAAAATGTGGTGCCCAAAACTGAACACAAGGCTCCAGATGAGGTCTTACCAGAGCAGAGTAAAGCGATACCATCACATCACGTGATCTGGACACTAGACTTCTGTTGATACAGCCCAATATCGCAGGAGTGGCCAACAGTAGCTCTCCAGATGGTTTTTTTTGCCTCCAACTCCAATCAGCCCCAGCCATTGGCCAGCCCTGCAATATTGCATTTGCCTTTTTAGCCGCCGCATCACACTGTTGGCTCAATGTTCAGTGTATGGTCCAGTAAGACCTCTAGATCCCTTTTGCACAGACTACTGCCCAGACAAGTCTCCCCCATCCTATTAGGCCACCCCCCCCTGATGTGCGGCAGGGGATGAACTTCCGTGAGTCACTGGCTCACTTCTTCAGAAACGAAACCAGAATGTTGGTGACATTTCAAATAGCTGCGTTTCTTCCACTCGGCTTCCACACGACTGGCAGAAGCTGGAGCGGAAGGGAAGGCTGATGAGGCTGGAGAAGAACCAAAGCCAAGGCAGGATGTCCTTGCGGCAGAGTCCAATATGGATGTTGGGAGGCAGGGCAGCATGGTAGAGCCCAGGGGTGGCCAAACTTGCTTAATGTAAGAGCCGCATAGAATAAATGCCGGATGTTTGAGAGCTGTAAGACATGAATGTCAGAGAGCCATGAGAGAGGAAGGGAGAGAGGGAGGGAGAGAGGGAGGGAGAGAGGGAGGGAGAGAGAGAGAAAGGGAGGGAGGGAGAGAGAGAAAGGGAGGGAGGGAGAGAGGGAGGGAGAGAGGGAGGGAGGGAGAGAGGGAGGGAGGGAGAGAGGGAGGAAGGGAGAGAGGGAGGGAGAGAGAGGGAGAGAGAAAAGGAGGGAGGAAGAGAGGGAGGGAGAGATGGAGGAAGGGAGAGAGGGAGGAAGGGAGAGAGGGAGGAAGGGAGAGAGGGAGGGAGAGAGGGAGGAAGGGAGAGAGAGAGGGAGGAAGGGAGAGAGGGAGGGAGGGAGGGAAGGAGAGAGGGAGGGAGGCAAATAGATGGGGGGAGAGGAAGGGGTGAAAAGAACACAACTTTAACTTTAACTGCATTTTCCAGACTGGCTTGGCTTGGAGAAGTGATTTAAAGGGAGAGAGGAAGGGAGAGAGGGAGGGAGGAAGAGAAGGAGGGAGAGATGGAGGAAGGTAGAGAGGGAGAAAGGGAGAGAGGGAGAAAGGGAGAGAGAGAGAGAGGAAGGGAGAGAGGGAGGGAGGGAAGGAGAGAGGGAGGGAGGCAAATAGATGGGGGGGAGAGGAAGGGGTGAAAAGAACACAACTTTAACTTTAGCTGCATTTTCCAGGCTGGCTTGGCTTGGAGAAGTGATTTAAAGACATAAATGCCTTCTCCAAGCTGGCCAATGGGGCAGTGGGGGCTTCGAGAGCCACACAATATGTGCGAAAGAGCCACATGCGGCTCCTGAGGCACAGTTTGGCCACCCCTGGTATAGCTGAAGGGTGGCCAAACTGTGGCTTGGGAGCTGCATGAGGCTCTTTCACACATTTTGTGTGGTTCTTGGAGGTCAAGGAGGAACTTACTGCAGGCTTACTCTCTAGTAGGTATGTGTAGCATCAGGACCTCAGTCACCCTCTGAGCGCTGACCCATAGGTAGGTTGCTATTACTACCATGTGTGAAGCAGGGAAGAAGGTGGAAATAGGCAGGCTTGCAAGCTCTTCACCTCCACCACAGAGGTCACCCAGAGACCTAAAGTGGGGAATGAGAGTGCAAGGGTCAAGGGAACCACTGGAAGGATGGATGGAATTAAAGAGAGTAGTGTAGGGCTCCTCCTTAGTTTCATATCTCTTGTAGGAGCTGTATTTACTGACGTTGGTGTCAAGGCAAAGAAAGATTCATAATGATGCAAACAGTGGTCACAGTGATTTCTATGGCATGTGTGTGTTTCCTTCTCCCACTGGTGCCAGAAAATAATTCCCTCACTTTTCCCTATGACGCTCTTATGGGGACTGTTACTCCCGGCTTTTGTTTGTTTGTTTTTACAAAAGGCTCCTTCTAGCATGCTCGTGTCGTAAAGTGCACGCAAATGTATTTTGTCTTTCTGTGCAACGAAAGCATTAAGAGTTTTCATAAAGATTTGTGTGTCATATTTGTTCATGGCTTGTGGCTCTCCAACATCTGACATTTATTCTTAGGTTAAGCAGGTTGGGCCACCCCTGGTATAGCCCGATCTCAATGGATCTCAGAAGCTAAGCAGGGTTGGTGCTTGGAACGGCTACCTCCAAGGAAGACTGCAGAGGAAGGCAATAGCAAACCACCTCTGCTTCTCTCTCGCCTTGAAAGCCC
Source organism: Heteronotia binoei (assembly GCF_032191835.1). Lineage (NCBI taxonomy): Eukaryota > Metazoa > Chordata > Lepidosauria > Squamata > Gekkonidae > Heteronotia > Heteronotia binoei. The sequence continues at coordinate 194,463,179 of NC_083224.1, read as the reverse complement.
CTTGCTGGGGTTGCTACCTGACAGCACATATGTACGTAGTATGGATTTGCAGACAGCTTCTTGGCCCCATTCAAAACCCATCCAGTGAAGGTGATGGGAAGTACCTTCAGGATGGACAGAGAGTGATTAAAACGCGGACTTCGCTGCCAGAGGAATAAACAGCTTTAAAAGGGAGTTAAATAGCTTCATGGAGGATAAATCTGTCAATAGCTACTAGCCCTGGTGACTGAGGGAAACCTCCACATTCAGAGGCATGGCTCCTCTGATTCTCAGAATCCGGCAACACCATCAGGGAAGGGCCTCAGGCTCTCTGCCCTGTTGTTGGCCCTCCAGAGGAACTGGCTGACCCCTGTGTGAGACAGGAGGCTGGACTAGATGGACCCTCCGTGGTCTGATCCAGCAGGGGTCTTCTGATGTTCTTCTCAGGGGAAGGTCTCAGGCTCTCTGCCCTGTTGTTGGCCCTCCAGAGAAACTGGTTGGCCACTGTGTGAGACAGGAGGCTGGACTAGATGGACCCTCCGTGGTCTGATCCAGCAGGGGTCTTCTGATGTTCTTCTCAGGGGAAGGTCTCAGGCTCTCTGCCCTGTTGTTGGCCCTCCAGAGGAACTGGTTGGCCACTGTGTGAGACAGGAGGCTGGACTAGATGGACCCTCCGTGGTCTGATCCAGCAGGGGTCTTCTGATGTTCTTCTCAGGGGAAGGTCTCAGCCTCTCTGCCCTGTTGTTGGCCCTCCAGAGGAACTGGCTGGCCACTGTGTGACACAGGATGCTGGACTAGATGGACCCTCCCTGGTCTGATCCAGCAGGGGTCTTCTGATGTTCTTCTCAGGGGAAGGTCTCAGCCTCTCTGCCCTGTTGTTGGCCCTCCAGAGGAACTGGTTGGCCACTGTGTGAGACAGGAGGCTGGACTAGATGGACCCTCACTGGTCTGATTCAGCAGGGCTCTTCTGATGTTCTTATGAAGGCCTTGGCCTTTGTGGCCTGTTGCTGGCCCTCCAGAGGAACTGGCTGGCCCCTGTGTGAGACAGAAGGCTGGACTAGATGGACCCTCCCTGGTCTGATCCAGCAGGGCTCTTCTGATGCTCTTATGAAGGCCTTGGCCTTTGTGCCCTGTTGCTGGCCCTCCAGAGGAACTGGCTGGCCACTGTGTGAGACAGGATGCTGGACTAGATGGACCCTCCCTGGTCTGATCCAGCAGGGGTCTTTTGATGTTCTTCTCAGGGGAAGGTCTCAGCCTCTCTGCCCTGTTGTTGGCCCTCCAGAGGAACTGGTTGGCCACTGTGTGAGACAGGAGGCTGGACTAGATGGACCCTCACTGGTCTGATCCAGCAGGGCTCTTCTGATGTTCTTATGAAGGCCTTGGCCTTTGTGGCCTGTTGCTGGCCCTCCAGAGGAACTGGCTGGCCCCTGTGTGAGACAGAAGGCTGGACTAGATGGACCCTCCCTGGTCTGATCCAGCAGGGCTCTTCTGATGCTCTTATGAAGGCCTTGGCCTTTGTGCCCTGTTGCTGGCCATCCAGAGGAACTGGCTGGCCACGGTGTGAGACAGGAGGCTGGACTAGATGGACCCTCCCTGGTCTGATCCAGCAGGGGTCTTCTGATGTTCTTCTCAGGGGAAGGTCTCAGCCTCTCTGCCCTGTTGTTGGCCCTCCAGAGGAACTGGCTGGCCACTGTGTGAGACAGGAGGCTGGACTAGATGGACCCTCCCTGGTCTGACCCTGCAGGGCTCTTCTGATGTTCTTATGAAGGGCTCAGCCTCTCTGCTCTGTTGTTGACCCTCCAGAGGAATTGACTAGCCACTGTGTGAGACAGGAGGCTGGACTAGATGGACCCTCACTAGTCAGATATAGCAGGGCTCTTCTGATGTTCTTATGAAAGCCTCAGCCTCCATGCCCTTTTGTTGGCCCTCCAGAGGAAGTGGTTGGCCACTGTGTGAGACAAAATGCTGGAAGGAAATGTGAGAAGTGTGAGAAGGAAACATACCCACACCATATAAATCACTGTGACTGTGGGTCTAATCCAGCAGGGTTCTTCTTATGTTCTTATGAAGGCCTCGGCCTCTATGTCCTGTTGTTGGCCCTCCAGAGTAACCGGTTGGCCACTGTGTGAGACAGGAGGCTGGACTAGTGGGACCACTGGTCTGATCCAGCAGGGCTCCTCTTATGTTCTTATGAAGGCCTCTGCCTCTGTGCCCTGTTGTTGGCCATCCAGAGGAACTGATAAGCCACTGTGTGACATGGGATGCTGGACTAGATGGACCACTGGTCTGATCCAGGAGGACTCGTCTGATGTTCTTATGAAGGCCTCGACCTCCCTGCCCTGCTGCTGGCCCTCCAGAGGAACTGGTTGGCCACTGTGTGAGACAGGAAGCTGGACTGGATGGACCACTGGTCTGATCCAGCAGGGCTCTTCTGATGTCCTTACGAAGGCCTCAGCCCTGTGCCCTTTTGTTGGCCGTCCAGAGGAACTGGTTGGCCACTGTGTGAGACAGGAGGCTGGACTAGAGGGACCAGTGGCCTGATCTAGCAGAGTTCTTCTTAAGTTCTTGCAGAGTTCTTGGCAGAGTTCTAGCAGAGTTCTTGGCAAATGGCAATCTTGGCAGCTTAGAAATTATACCCCCTCTCCCAAAGCAAATTGCTTGTACAAAACACTTTGTCGGCCTGATAATTGACAGACCTCTTCCCCCTTTCTGGCTGCAGACACAGGTAAACCCCCTCCCCGGCCCCCAAGTCCATTGTGAATTTTCACAGCCTAGACACTGCCTCATTAGGAGGAGTTTGATGGTTGAAGCTCCAGATCAGAATGAAGATTTATGCTGGGGTTAAAGAACACCAGGATGTCTGGCTAAGTTGTTGCTAAGATCTTTGTAGCTGACAGGGTCAGTGGATTGCCCGTCAAATATCGAGCAGAGACATCAATGATGTTCGCCCTAAGTGAAAACAAAAAAAGCAAAACAAAACCAAGAAGAAGAAGACGGGCAGTTAATGGTCTCCCCGAGACATCTTTTTGGCAAGGTAGGTTCTAGAAGTACCTGGAAGAAGCATTATTCATGTCAACAGCGGAATGGTGCTTTGTGCATTGCTTGTTCCATGGCTATTTGGACAACTCTTTTTGGGAGCCGGGGGTGTGCGTGTGTGTGTGTAAAAATGGAACGTAACGGTAACAGGAAGCTGGGCGCTCATTTGCTTGCTTTTTACTTCTTTTAGAAGGTTTGCATTTCTATTTGAAATGTTTCTCGATGAAACGGGGACCAAAGCATCTCACAAAGAAGGGTGCTGTTTTGGCTAGAAACTTCCTAGAGTTTTAGAATACATAGAGTTGGAAGGGACCTCCAGGGTCATCTAGCCCAACCCCCTGCACAATGCAGGAAACTCACAAATACCTCCCCCTAAATTCACTGGATCCTCATCGCTGTCAGAGGGCCATCTTTTGTTGTTGTTCAGTCGCACCGTCGAGTCCGACTCTTTGCAACCCCAAGGACAAAGTCACGCCAGGCCCTCCTGTTTTCCACCATCCTCTGAAGTCTGCTCAAATTCCATCTAGCCTCTGTTTAAAAACTTCCAAGGAAGGAGCGCCCACCACCTCCCAAGGAAGCCTGTTGCATTGAGGAACCACTCTAATGGTCAGGAAGTTCTTCCTAATGCTGAGCCGGAAACTCTTTTGATTTAATTTCAACTCATTGGTCCTGTTCCTGCCTTCTGGGCCACAGAAAACAATTCCGCACCATCCTCTAGATGACAGCCCTTCAAGTCCTTGAAGATGGCGATCCTATCACCTCTCAGCCGCCTCCTCTCCAGGCTAAACATCCCCAGCTCCTTCAGTCTTTCCTCATAGGACTTGGTCTCCAGACCCCTCACCATCTTCATCGCCCTCCTCTGGACCCGTTCCAGCTTCAATATATCCTTCTTAAAATGTGGTGCCCAAAACTGAACACAATGCTCCAGGTGAGGTCTTACCAGAGCAGAGTGAAGTGATACCATCACTGGATTAAATATTTTAAAAATTAAGGAGTGAGAAGCAAGCGTGACATATTTGGGTGGAAGCCATAGCAAGAGGAGGGGAATTCACATGGAAACCCCCTAAGTTGCCTAGACTGAATTGGAACCTTGGTATATCAAGGTCATTCTTGAATACTCAGACTGGCAGCGGCTCTCCAGAGTCTCAGACTGGGGTCTTTTACACCAGCTCCTACCTGGTCCTTTTAACTGGAGATGCCGTGGATTGAACCTGGGACCTTCTGCTTATCAAGCAGATGCTCTACCACTGAGCCACCGTCTGTCCAACTCCATCACCTACTGCCTGGGCCCTTTTTAGTTGGAGATGCCGGGGACTGAACCTGGGACCTTCTGCTTACCAAGCAGATGCTCTGCCACTGAGCCACAGCTGTTCCCCTAAGGTAATTTGGACCCAGACTGTTTAGGGCAGGGGTGTCGAACTCATTTGTTATGAGGGCCAGATCTGACATAAATGAGACCTTGTTTGGCCGGACCATGTCGGGTTGGGCCATTTGTGTACCTATTTAAGATTAGGTAGCAGAGAGATAAACTTTTATAAAGGACACATATTTATATTTTAAAAAACTTAAAAACATGCTTAAAATGTTAGCACTCATTGGTTTTAAAGATGCTTTCTTTGTATTTCTCCCATGGGATCCAGGGAACTGGGCAAAGGAAGCTCTGGCTCTTTCTTTCCTTCCCCAGGGGACCGGGAGGGGAGCCTCAGCCAATAGAAGGAAGAGAGGCTTGGCTCAATAGCTCTGCTGTGCAATTGAGAGAGCCTGGCAAAGCAAGCTATTCCTCCTCCCTTCCTCCCCAAGGGAGGAGCCTCAGCCAATGGAGAGAATAGAGGCTTTGCTCTGTAGCTCTGCTGTGCGATTGAGCAAGCCTTGCAAAGCAAGCTGTGATGCAGAAGGAAGCAAGAGAGAGGAAGAAGGAAGCAGATGACAGCCAGTTGCTTGGAGGGCTGATAGCAGCCCTCCGGGGGCCTAATTCGGCCCCCAAACTGCATTTTTGACACCCTTGGCTTAGAGGGTATAAAGACCTAAGCGGTCACATTGTTAGGGAACAATACTCCACAGTTTCAGCTCAGAGAAGGTTTTGAGACAGCCACCCAGATCAGGCATTGGTTGGGCCCAGGGCTTTGTGTGTGTGTGTGTATGTGTGTGTAGCAGGAATGCCCGTTGTGGAGGAGCACAGGGTATAAATGAAATGAAATAAACAGAATAAGAAGGTGCCACCTTGGTTGGAAGGATCAAGGTCTAGCAACCTGGACGAAGCTAACCAAATCTAAGTTTGGCCAGTGCCTGAATAGGGCACCTCCTGGAAATATCCCCCCCCCCCATGTCAACCCCCTTGATTTCCTTGACGGAATGCTAGGTCATAAAAGTAATCAATACATAAGTATGCACATCAATGCAAGTCTGAAACAATGCATTTTCGTTCTTGAAATCTTGTTAAGTCAGCAGAAGGGAGGGAGAGACTGGGTGGACAGTCGGTCAGGTTCCTAAATATGGGCACAGCTGTGAACAAAAGCAATAGCTTTGTTGGTATCCGGAGGACGGGGGGAGGCAGGGAGCGCAAGAAGCCTGTGCCAAAATCCCTGCTCTACCACCAAACCATGGTCCCACACCTTCGAGCTGCAAGGTGGTGTATGGGTCCAACCGGGGCTCTTTTTTGTAGCAGGAACTCCTTTGCATATTAGGCCACACCCTCCTGATGTAGCCAATCCTCCTGGAGCTTGCAGTAGGCCCCGTACGAAGAGCCCTGTAAGCTCTTGGAGGATTGGCTACATCAGGGGTGTGTGGCCTAATATGCAAAGGAGTTCCTGCTTTAAAAAAAGCCCTGCAAGGAAGGTTACCAGTGTGAGCTAGATGACACTACTTGATCTAGGGCTGCCAACCTCCAGGTCTGGCCTGGAGTTCTCCTGGAATTAGAACTGATTTCAAGAGAATAAAGCTTGAGTCTTCTATTCTATTGCTTCAGACCAAAATGGCTGTCGACAGATTGCAAATTTACAGAGATCATTTCCCCTGGAGAAAATGGCAGCTTTGGAGGGGGGAACTCTAGAACATCATATCCCTGCTGAGCTCCTTCCACTTCCCAAAACTGACCCTTCCTCAGCTCGGAGGCGGTTTGCCTCTTCGTAGGAACCCTAAACTCCTTCAGTGGTCTCCCGTCCAAGTACTAACCAGGACCGATCTTGATTAGCTTCTGAAATCTAACAAGATTGGACTAACCATCCGGGTCAGGGCAAAAGGGTATCCGCAGATGAAAAGAAGGAAAGAAGGAAGGGAGGGAGGGAGAAAGGGAGAGGGAGAGGAAGGTTGGTTGTTTCTGGGGTTTGAAGGGAGGGAGGGAGGTAAGCTGTTTTTGGGGTTTTAAGAAAGGAAGGGAGGGAGGGAGAGAGGAAGGTTGGTGTTTCTGGGGTTTTAAGGGAGGAAGGAAGGAAGACTGGTTGTTTTGGGGGTTTAAAGGAAGGGAGGGAGGGAGAGAGGAAGGTTGGTGTTTCTGGGGTTGGAAGGAAGGAAGGAAGGAAGGAAGGAAGGAAGGAAGGAAGGAAGGAAGGAAGGAAGGAAGGAAGGAAGGAAGGAAGGAAGGAAGGAATAATTCAAGGGCAAATCAATAGACACATTTCACACATGCACACTAAGACACCACCAACTAGTCCTGTGCGAGCAGAAAATAAAGTTGGCATAAAGGCATGAGACCCAGGAAACATCCTGAATCATTCAGACCCTTTGCCAATCGCTATCAGCTCAAGCCAGCAGTAGCTCTCCAGGGTCTCAGGCCAAGGTCTTTCCTACCCCTTACTGCCTGCTCCTTTTTAACTGGAGATGCCAGGGGTTGAACCTGGGACCTTCTGCACGTCAAGAAGAAGAAGAAGAAGATATTGGATTTATATCCCGCCCTCCACTCCGAAGAGTCTCAGAGCAAAGGCTCTGCCACTGAGCCACTGCCCCTCATATCACATAACATAAAAATACACGAGGCCGTTCCTTCCGGTCCGTGTCTGACTCTTTCCAGGGGTGGCTGCTTTTTGGGGCAGCCTATGTGCAAGAATGGAATGGAAGCAGTTCAGCCCGAATCGCCAGTGAACGTTCCAGGCAATGTTCCCTCTAAGCTGCAGAGCCTTGTGAGCAAAATTTCTACTTTGTGAGCTGCTGGCATTCAAGTTGTGAGCTGCTGCAATGATTAGCATGCTCTGGGGGTCATCCTTCCTGAGCTAAGACAAAAAGGTGTGAGCTAGCTCACACTAACTCAGCTTAGAGGGAACGCTGGTCCCAAGCAATGTTTCCTCTAAGCTGCGGAGTTCTGCCAGCAAAAATTCTACTTGATGACCTACTGTAGGGCTCTTTTTCTAGCTGGAGGTCCTCTGCATATTAGGCCACGCCCTCCTGATGTAGCCAATCCTCTTGGAGCTTACAGTAGGCCCTGTACTAAGGGCCTCTAAGCTCTTGGAGGATTGGCTACATCAGGTGGGCTTGGCCTAATATGCAGAGGAGCTCCTGCTAGAAAAAGAACTCTGGCTACAGGCGTTCAAGTTGTGAGCTCCTGCACCAATTAGTGTGCTCCGGGGCCATCTTTCCTGAGCTAAGACAAAAATGTGTGAGCTGGACATTTGTGAGCTCGCTCGTGCTAACTCAGCTCAAAGGGAACGCCGGTTCCAGGGTTCGTCTTTTGCTTTGCCCATGGACAAAGCGATCAGGAAAACGTTTTGCAGGGAGCGCAAGCTGCCCGAGCGATAAGGGACGGGTCAATATAGTTTCAGAGAACTTTCTTTCTTTCTCCCTGTCCCCAGAAAGGTTAAATGTGAACTGCTATTGATTTCTCTCTCCACGCCCCCCCCCCTCACCCTTCTCCAGCCGTCCTGGAGGACAGATTGCAGGCCTAAGCTGACCAACTGACCACAAAAGGGGGCATCGGAGACCAGGCCTGGTGGATGCTGACCAATGGCTGCCCGCAGGAGCCTGTTGCCTAGCAACCCAGCTGGGAGAAGAGCGAGGGTAGTGAGAGAGAGAGAGAGACAGAGGGAGAGAGATGGATTTTTTCCGAATGCAGCTGGATCAATTCTGAAACGTGGGCCACAGTGACCAAACGGGGCCTCTATTTTGCTCAGAGCACCTATTGATCACGTCCTGCTATGGGCATCGAGTGCGGTTTAATAAGCCCTCAGTAAGTAGGGAGAAGGGCTCAGGCCGGAGTCTGGCAGATGAACATCCAACCTCTTTTCGTCTCTCCCTAGCCTCTTGTCCTTAATTGCTGGAGAGCTGGCAAGAAAGGGATAATACAAGTGAAGCCGTGGAGAAATAAAGGAGTCCCCGAATGTCATTTTGTACCTGGTTCAAAACCAGCTTATTAAGCTAGAAGGGTTATTCCCAGATGTGGGCCAGGAATCTTTCAAAGGTTCACTGCTAGGAATCTTTCAAAGCTTCACTGCTGCTACATCTCTGTATGAGTCGCTGTTCTGGCCCCTGTGCTGAGGGACAACAATTCTGTGGCATCTCTCCATCAGGTCTCTATAGAACAGGGGTGGGGAACGTCAGGCCCGAGGGCTGTTTACAGCCCTCGAGATCACTTGGTCTGGCCCTTGGGGTTACGCCCCCCCCTCTCTTGTGGGCATTGTGAAGGACTGCTGCTGGGGTATGTGGGTGCCTTTAAAGGTCTGCTGGGAGCAGCTGAAGGGAGGGAGGGTGGGCTGGCAGGGATGGAGGGTGGGAGCCAACTACCACCAGTTCAATTTGCACGTGTTTGTCCCAGATGGTGTGGCCTAATATGCTAATATTAGGGGATGTGGGTCTAATATGCCTGGACCGAGGCATTTTCCTTGGGTGGCAGGTCTGTGTGTGTGTGTGTGTGTGCTGAAGTAGCCTCTCCCCACATGACTTCAAATAGAAAAACAATTATTTGCATTAATTTTGCCAGCCTGAGTCATTCTCCCTCGGCGGAGCACTGTTTTTTAAGTTGGTAATTTTGTATGGTCCACAAATGATGTTATAAATATCCAAATGGCCCTTGGCAGAAAAAAAGGTTCCCCACCCCTACTATAGAACATGCCATTGCTCCTGATGCAGGGACGTAACATAATTTCTTACCCTCAGAGGAGGCTGCCTGTTTTGCCTCTGTACGAGTCCCCGCTCTGCTTTGTCCTCGGTCAGCCTCTGCTGGAGACAGGCAATCCTGCCACACCTGTGGATCCAATGCAAGTATTCCAGAAACTCCTGAAGCAGGCATGCAATAAGTGTGACCTGACCTAAAGCAGTCTAATATGTTGCATCTCTGCATGAGAACCGGGTCTCACCACCTTGCAATCAGTAGCTAGATTTTGAACAGGGATTTTTGTGCAATAGATAAGCTGCTTGGAAGCTGGGTAATTGTAACTTTGCCCTGTGCCAGATTAAACCCTGTGGAGCCCCCTAGGCAGTCAAAATCTGGGGGGGGGGGCCTTGCAAATTCTCTCTGAGTCGGAACACCCACCCTGCCGCCCATGGCCCCCACTGCAGCCTGCTGGCCCCTTCTCCAAAGCTGTGGGGGAGAGGCAGAGAGAGGCAAACTTGGCAACGGCGCCAGCATCAGCCGCCCCGGGCAAGCTGGGCAAAGAGCAGCTCAGTTGCTGGCTGCGTGTGCAGGCTAGGAGAGTTGCAAGCAGGGGGGAAACTGGGGAGGGGAGCTGACCCGGGCCCCTTTAAGGTGTGGGGGCCCATAGGCGGGTGCCTAGTTGGCCTAATCATTAGTCAGGCCCTGACTTTGTAACAGCCTTTAAGGTTAAAAGAGCAAAGTGTGCTCTTCAAGAATCAGGAGCCCTGTACGAAGAGCCCTGTAAACTCTTGGGGGATTGGCTACATCAGGGGGTGTGGTCTAATATGCAAAGGAGCTCCCGGTACAAAAAAAAAAAAAAAGCCCCGTTCCTATCCATCAGCCGCAGCAATAGATGGCAAGTCGATTACATACTGCAGAGAATTCTCACTTGCCCTAACTCAGGGGTGGCCAAACTTGCTTAGCGTAAGAGCCACACAGTATAAACGTCAGATGTTGGAAGGAAGGAAGGATAGACATGGAGGTGAGGGAAGGAGAGGCAGAAATAAAACAACTTTAAACGAATTCTCTAAGCTGCCGGCTGGCTTGGAGAAATTATTTTCCAAGCCAGCCAAAAGAGCAGTGGGAGCTTTAATAATAATAATAATAATAAGTTTTATTTATACCCCGCCCTCCCCACAGGGGCAGGCTCAGGGCAGCTTACAATCTATCATGATGTAGTGTCATGATATGACAATACAGATAAAATCAATACACAATATAAATACAAATATAAATACAAATATAAATTAATGTTAAAAAGCTAAAAACTATATGGTGGTGCTACAGTCTCTATTTATACAGGCAGCGTAGTATTCAGTCTGGTCACGTCTTGAAGGCTTCTTGGAAGAGGATGGTTTTGCAGGCCCTGCGGAACTGGTTGAGGTCCCACAGGGCCCGCACCTCCTCCGGTAACTGATTCCACCATTGGGGCGCTTTTATGGAGAAGGCCAGCTCCCTAGTTGTTTTAAGTTTGGCCTCCTTAGGCCCAGGGATTTCCAAAAGATTTTGTGAACTGGAACGCAGTGCCCTCTGGGGAACATATGGAGAGAGGTGGTCCAAGAGCCGCAAAATATGTGTGAAACTCCCACATGCAGTTCGGCTACCTCTGCCCTAACTTGAGGTTCCTTGTTGTCACTTATTTCGTTAAGTTTCTCTTTTTTGTTTGTTTACAGCAAAAAGCGGGAGTTGAGGAGATGCGGCTCTCCAACAGGAGAGCACCCCATTAAAGGAATGCAAAGAACCCTCACTGAAGACACCGGGCAGATATTTCATTCCTCGTCAGGGTGGAATTCCTTCCTGCCTTTCAAAGTCGTATCAGAACACTTCGCAGTTTAATCTTTATTACCCAAGAGGCTGTGAGATCGAGGGAAGAGAAGGGGGGAAAATAGCAATCAAATCAATACAGCCGTATGAATTTGCTCCCAGTGGGGAGAGGGTGGGGGGCGGGGAGGCACCGAAATTCTCTCCCCGCTTTCTATTAAAGAGAGAGCGTCAATTCGAGCCTGAGATGTATTAATTGTCATCATTAAACGGTTGACACCCCCCCACACTTTGCTTTGGAGTCACGCCTCGTTACGGAGGGGAGGACGACAATTTGGAATGGCAGATTTTTAAGCGGCAGGGCCTTTATTGGATTTTGGAAGGCAAGCCGGCCCCCTCCCTTCTCATTTTGGAACTCTTGGGAGTTTTGCGAGCCAAACAATTATTTCATTTCATTTATTTTATTCGATTTCTATCCCGCCCTCCCCACAAAAGCAGGCTCAGGGCGGCTTACACGGTCATGTAAATGCATGGAATATAAAAACACATTAGGATATGAAAACATAACAAATCAAACCATCTCAAGTGCCGTAATAATCTTTGAATTTTTCTATTCTGTTGTTCCAGCTGGCTGTTCTATAGAAAGACCGATCTTAGGTTCATGCTAGAGGTGGTCTAGTGGTTTCGGATTCTATTCTAGTCTGTGGTCTTAATTTACAAATGCCTGGTGGAAGAGCACCATCTTCCAGGCCCCGCGGAACTGTGCAAGCTCTCACAGGGCCCTAACCTCCTCAGGGAACTCATTCCACCAGCGTGGGGCTACAACAGAAAAGGCCCTGGCTCTGCTCGTCAATGAGCTTGGCCTCTTGGCCAGGGATTGAGAGCTGATTTTGTGACCCTGATCGAAGTGCTCTCATGTAGGGAAAGGCGGTCCCTAAGATATGATTACCTTAGATTTAATTTAATTAGATTCAATCCCGCCCCCACACACACAATGTGAAAGAATGAAGATGTGGGAGTGCATATAATTTTAAACAGGGCTTGTTGGGGTAGCAGGAACTCCTTTGCACATTAGGCCACACACACACCCTGATGTAGCCAACCCTCCTGGAGCTTACAGGAGGCCTTGACATCACAGGAAGGTGTACTAAATTATATCAGCTGAGCATCTACCTTCAAATGCTTCTTGAATTGTAATTGTCATAATAAGCTCTTGGAGGAATGGCTACATCAGGGGTGTGTGGCCTAACATGCAAAGGAGTTCCTGCAACAACAACAACAAAAGCCCTTTTTAAAGGATCTGGACGCAGTTCAAAAGAATTTTGGTGCCTCGTTCGTCCTCGTGAGGGCAGAAACCAATTGTGTTAAATAAAACCAGGGCTTATTTTGAGCAGGAACGCAGTTCTGGCTGGCTTGGTGTCAGGGGGTGAGGCCTAATATGCAAATGAGTTCCTGCTGGGCTTTTTCTACAAAAAAGGCCCTGAATAAAATTCATAAAAGGGGGGGGGGGTTTACTCAGTGATGGTGAACTGCGAAGGAAGATAGCGGAGCAAACAGTTCCCCAGCAATCTCTTCTATTTTATATTGATATCAAAAAGAGTGATTAACACATGGAATTCACTGCCACAGGAGGTGGCAGCAGCTACAAGCATAGCCAGCTGCAAGAGGGGTTCGGATAAAAATATGGAGCAGAGGTCCATCAGTGGCTATTAGCCACAGCATATTATTGGAACTCTGGGGCAGTGATGCTCTGTATTCTTGATGCTTGCGGGGGGGGGGGGGGGCAAAGTAGAAGGACTTCTAGCCTCACTTGTGAACCTCCTGATGGCACTTGGGGGTGTTTTTTGGCCACTGTGTGACACAGAGTGTTGGACTGGATGGGCCATAGGCCTGATCCAACATGGCTTCTCTTATGTTCTTATGTCTGGGGCAAGTGATGCTCTGTATTCTTGGTGCTTGGAGGGGCAACAGTGGGAGGGCTTCTAGTGTCCTGGCCCCACTGGTGGACCTCCTGATGGCACCTGGGTTTTTTGGCCCCTGTGTGACACAGAGTGTTGGACTGGAGGGGCCATTGGCCTGATCCAGCATGGCTTCTCTTATGTTCTTATGTTTGGGGTAGTGATGCTCTGTATTGTTGGTGTTCGGGGGGGGGCACAGCTGGAGGGCTTCTGGTGTCCTGGCCCCACTGGTGGACCTCCTGATGACACCTGGATTTTGACCAATGTATGACACAGAGTGTTGGACTGGAGGGGCCATTGGCCTGATCCAACGTGGCTTCTCTTATGTTCCTAACGTATTTCAGTATTTTAAATTCATATTGTCATATCCCTAGGCTAGGAAACGGGTTGAAAGACCTCAGAAGTGGGAGAAAGAGCCACCAACTCACAATGGCAGCACCGTAGGGGTTTCAAGGCAAGAGGTGTTCAGAGGTGGTTAGCCCTTGCCTGCCTCTGCGTAGCAACCCTGGACTTCCTTGGTCAGCCATAGCCCTGGCAGAGGTTGTCCTTGAAAGGGCAGCTGCTGTGAGAGCCCTCTCCAGCCCCACCCACCTCACAGGGTGTCTGTTGTGGGGGAGGAAGGGAAAGGAGATTGTGAGCCGCTCTGAGACTCTTCGGAGTGGAGGGCGGGATATAAATCCAATATCTTCATCTACCTCACAGGGTGTCTGTTGTGGGGGAGGAAGGTAAAGGACATTGTGAGCCGCTCTGAGACTCTTCGGAGTGGAGGGCAGGATATAAATCCAATATCTTCATCTACCTCACAGGGTGTCTGTTGAGGGGGAGGAAGGGAAAGGAGATTGTGAGCCGCTCTGAGACTCTTTGGAGTGGAGGGCGGGATATAAATCCAATATCTTCTTCTTCTTCCTTGGGAGTCCTCCGCCCAAGTCATGACCAAGGCCAACCTTGCCTAGCTTTTCAGATCTGATGAGAGATCAGGCTAGCCCAGACCAGTCCGATTCAAGAAATATCCGGGGACTTTGGGGGTGGAGCCAGGAGACTTTGAGGGTGGAGCCAGGAGACTTTGGCGGGGTGGAGCCAGGGGCAAGGTTGTGACAAGCATCGCTGAACGCCAAAGGGAGTTTTGCCCATCACATTTAAAGGGATTGCACATCTTTTAAATGCCTCGCCTCCACTGGAAATAATGAAAGATAGGGGTACCTTCTTTTGGGGCTTCTAGAATTGGACCTCCTGGTCCACTGTTTTTGACAATTGGGGAGTGTTTTGGGGGGAGGCACCGGTTGCTATGCTGAAAATTTGGTGCCTCTATCTCAAGAAACAGCCCTCCTCTGAACCCCAGATACCCATGGATCAATTCTCCATTGTACGCTATGGGGATCGGTCTCCATAGGGAATAATGAAGTTCCCCCCCAGACATTCCCCTCCACCACTTCCTGATGACTCTGAAGCGGGGGGAGGGCATCCAAACGGGGGGATCCCCAGCCCCCACCTGGGGATTGGCAGCCCTACCCCTAATTAAAAAACCTTAAACGAACAAAAATCAAGAAGAAACAGAGAGTAAATAATTGCACGAGCCCAGGATTCTTGGGCGAAGACAGGGGGTGTTTCTGATTTTCAATGACAGGGATTTTATTTTTTATTTTTTTAAAAAAAATCCTATTTGTTGCTTTATTATTACTACTGTTATTAATCATCAGGACTGCGGCGTTTGGTTGATCCGTCAGCTAGATTAATGAACGGCTGTTCTCTGGAGGGCCTAAAAAAGGTGCTCGTTGGTAATTGGGTCACATGTTTTTAAAAATTTATTTTTAATACAAGTACTTGCAAAGGCTGAAAATGGCAGGCAGAGCCTTAGTAGAAGCATTCTTGTCTCATACATGCATGCATACATACATACATTAAAGGTTGTCCCCCTGTGCAAGCACCAGTCGTTTCTGACTCTGGGGTGACGTCGCGTCATCACGTTTTCACGGCAGACTTTTTACAGGGTGGTTTGCCCTTGCCTTCCCCAGTCCTCTACGCTTTCCCCCCAGCAAGCCGGGGGACTCATTTGACCGACCTCGGAAGGATGGAAGGCCGAGTCAACCTTGAGCTGGCTACCTGAACCCAGCTTCTGCCGGAATCAAACTCAGGTCGTGAGCAGAGAGTTCAGACCACAGTACTGCTGCTTTACCACTCTGTGCCACGGGGCCCCCAACTCACAAAGGAAAAGAACATAACATAAGAACATAAGAGAAGCCGTGTGAGATCAGGCCAATGGCCCATCCAGTCCAACACTCTGTGTCACACAGTGGCAAAAATTTTTTATATATATATATATACACACACACACACACTGTGGCTAATAGCCACTGATGGACCTCTGCTCCATATTTTTATCTAAACCCCTTTTGAAGGTGGCTATGCTTGTGGCCGCCACCACCTCCTGTGGCAGTGAATTCCATATGTTAATCACCCTTTGGGTGAAGAAGTACTTCCTTTTATCCGTTTTAACCTGTCTGCTCAGCAATTTCATCGAATGCCCACGAGTCCTTGTATTGTGAGAAAGGGAGAAAAGTACTCCTTTCTCTACTTTCTCCATCCCACGCATTATCTTGTAAACCTCTATCATGTCACCCCGCAGTCGACGTTTCTCCAAGCTAAAGAGCCCCAAGCGTTTCAACCTTTCTTCATAGGGAAAGTGTTCCAGCCCTTTAATCATTCCAGTTGCCCTTTTCTGAACTTTCTCCAATGCTATAATATCCTTTTTATGGTACGGCGACCAGAACTGCACACAGTACTCCAAATGAGACCACACCATCGATTTATACAGGGGCATTATGATAGGTCCCTGCGCAAGCACCAGTCGTTTCCGACTCTGGGATGACGTTGCTTTCACAATGTTTTCATGGCAGACTTTTTATGGGGTGGTTTGCCATTGCCTTCCCCAGTCATCTCCGCTTTCCCCCCAGCAAGCTGGGGACTCATTTGACCGACCTCGGAAGGATAGAAGGCTGAGTCGACCTCGAGCCGGCTACCTGAAAACCCAGCTTCCGCCAGGGATCGAACTCAGGTCGTGAGCAGAGAGCTCAGACTGCAGGACTGCAGCTTGTCACTCTGCGCCACAGGGCTCTTCACAGACAGACAGACAGACAGACAGACAGACAGACAGACATACTCTTCTAAAATGAGATGTCTGAGCAAATATAAACCTGTGGTCTTCTTCTTCTTCTCCCTCCAGAACATCTGAGGAACAGGCCAGCAAGAAGCCACGAGGACCTGCTTGATCGTCTCCACCCCCATAAAGAGGAGAAAACTGGGATGTGATCGGTCAGGTCTTGAGAATTAATTCTGATTATGCTCTGTAATCTCGATTATGATTGATTAATTGATCCGGCTGTGCCCTGCGTCGGAATTTCCCCTCTGCCGGCGTGCACCTGAGATGTCTCAGAAGGTGGGCGGATCCCAGCAATTCTGCTTTCCTGAAGAGGGTCAGGACGAAAGGCCCGCAACGTCTTTCCCCAGTGGTTAATGATTTCTAAAGGGAAGGAGAGGTGCTCGTGGCCTTTGACCTCCAAGCAGACGGACTGGCCGGATAGGTCCTCCTTTGAGCTCATTTTCAAGCCGCCATCCCCCGCCCCTGACTCCGAAGCTCAAATTAGATAAGTTAGCCTTCCTGAACCATTTGTCTTCACAATAACATTGGGATTTGCAAGCTCCCTGCCTGAAGTCATAAAAGAATTAACAAGCTTGTTGATGCATGCCGAAGAGCCCCGTGGCGCAGAGTGTTAAAGCTGCAGTACTGCAGTCCGAAACTCTGCTCACGACCTGAGTTCGATCCCAGCGGAAGCTGGGTTTTCAGGTCGCCGGCTCGAGGTTGACTCCGCCTTCCATCCTTCCGAGGTCGGTCAAATGAGGACCCAGCTTGCTGGGGGGAAAGTGTAGAAGACTGGGGAAGGCAATGGCAAACCACCCCATAAAAAGTCTGCCGTGAAAACCCCAGAGTCGGAAATGACTGCTGCTTGCACACGGGACCTTTCTTTTCCTTTCCCGATGCAGGCTAATGTCCTAGCTATAGCAAATAAAAGGGGAAGGCATGGAAGTTGCAACAGACCTCACATATCTGGGATCCAAGATCATTGCAGACGGTGACTGTAGCCATGAAATTAAAAGACGTTTGCTCCTTGGGAGGACAGCTACGACGAACCTGGGCAGTATAATAAAAAGTAGAGACAGGCCTCAGATTCAACAGGAGCTCACAGGAGCACAGCTCCTGAACCTTTCTGAGGGTTCCCCCTCCTTCTCCCCACCTTGTCCATTGAATAGTAGGTTCAGCTGCATAACAATCCCTGGATGAGCTCCACCGCCTATTTTTCTTCAAAGCGACCCCTGAGTACAGACATCACCCTGCCAACAAAAGTCCGTATAGTCAAAGCGATGGTATTCCCAGTAGTAATGTATGGCTGTGAGAGTTGAACCGTAAGGAAGGCCGAGCGCAGAAGAAGAGATGCTTTCGAGCTGTGGTGCTGGAGAAGACTCTTGAGAGTCCCTTGGACTGCAAGAAGATCCTATCAGCCAGTCCTAAGGGAAATACAACCCAGACTGTTCCCTGGAAGGTCAGATGCTGAAGCTGAAGCTCAAATCCTTTGGCCTCCCCATGAGAAGGGAGCACTCCCTGGAGAAGACTCTTGAGAGTCCCTTGGACTGAAAGAAGATCCAGCCAGTCAGTCCTCAGGGAAATCAACCCAGACTGTTCCCTGGAAGGTCAGATGCTGAAGCTGAAGCTCAAATCCTTTGGCCTCCCCATGAGAAGGGAGCACTCCCTGGAGAAGACTCTTGAGAGTCCCTTGGACTGCAAGAAGATCCAATCAGTCAGTCCTAAGGGAAATCAACCCTGACTGTTCCCTGGAAGGTCAGATGCTGAAGCTGAAGCTCAAATCCTTTGGCCTCCCCATGAGAAGGGAGCACTCCCTGGAGAAGACTCTTGAGAGTCCCTTGGACTGCAAGAAGATCCAATCAGTCAGTCCTAAGGGAAATCAACCCTGACTGTTCCCAGGAAGGTCAGATGCTGAAGCTGAAGCTCCAATCCTTTGGCCACCCAATGAGAAGGGAGCACTCCCTGGAGAAGACCCTGATGCTGGGAAAGACAGAAGGCCAAAGAAGAAGGGGACGGCAAAAGAGGAAATGGCTGGACAGCGTTACTGATGTAACTAACACAAATTGGAGCGGACTTCGGAGGATGGTGGAAGGCAGGAGGGCCTGGCGTGACTTGGTCCAGGGGGTCGCAAAGAGTTGACCTTGACTGTGCGACCGAACAACAGAATGTCCTAGCTAGTTAAGTTTGGAGACCCAGTGGTACGTATTTACCACCGGCACAAGACAAAATGCATAATCTCTCAGTAAACCTTTCCCTTATTAGTAAGCAAAGTTTTTCTTTTTAAAGCCGATAAACCCGCTGGTGTTGCATTTAACCATTCTGCTGCTCTCAGGGCTGGCGCTACCCAGTAGGCCAGGTAGGCTACCGCCTAGGGCGACACCTGGCCACAGGGGTGACAGCACTAGGGTTGCTGAGTCCAAGAAATATCTGGGGATTTTGGGGGTGGAGCCAGCAGACTTACTTTCGGGGTGGAGCCAGGAGACTTTGGGGGCGGAGCCAGGAGCAAGGTTGGGACAAGCATCGTTGAACTCCAAAGGGAGTTCTGGCCATCACATTTAAAGGGACCGCGCACCTTTGAAATGCCTTCCCTCCATTGGAAATAAAGGAGAGGGGCACCTTCTTTGGGGGCTCATAGAATTGGACCCCCTTGCAGCAAAAAGGCCATCTCTTGCTGATTCTGTCATTGGTGTCCTGGAAGCGATAGTCCCTTTCTGTAACGCAGCAATGGAGCTGTTACTAGATGTCTCCCACCAGGGCTTTTATTATAGTAGGAACTCCTTTGACTATTAGGCCACACACAACCAATGAAGGCAATCCTCCAAGAGCTTACCATAGGCCCTCTAAGAAGAGCCCTGTAAGCTCTTGAAGGATTGGCTACGTCAGGGGGTGTGGCCTAATATGCAAAGGAGCTCCTGCTAAAAAAAAAAAAAGCCCTGTGTTCCACCATGGGGAAAGGGCAGGACATCTAGAGAAGCGGTCGCCAAATATTTTGGCACCTGGCAGCAGTTTTGTGGAAGACAGTTTTGGTGTAGTTAAGTGTGTGGACTCTTATCTGGGAGAACAGGATTTGAATCCCCACTCCTCCACTTGCAACTGCTGGAATGGCCTTGGGTCAGCCAGAGCTCTCGCAGAGTTGTCCTTGAAATGGCAACTTCTGGGAGAGCTCTCAGCCCCACCCACCTCACAGGGTGTCTGTTGTGGGGGAGGAAGGGAAAGGAGATTGTAGGCCCCTCTGAGCCTCTGTCCTTGAAAGGGGAGCTGCTGGGAGAGCTCTCTCAGCCCCACCCGCCTCACAGGGTGTCTGTTGTGGGGGAAGAAGGGAAATGAGATTGTAGGTAATTCTGAGACTCTGTCATTGAAAGGGCAGCTTCTGGGATAGCTCTCTCAGCCCCACCCACCTCACAGGGTGTCTGTTGTGGGGGATGGGAAGGGAAAGGAGATTGTAAGCCATTCTGAGACTCTGTCCTTGAAAGGGCAGCTTTTGGAGAGCTCTCTCAGCCCCACCCGCCTCACAGGGTGTATGTTGTGGTGGAGAAAGGGAAAAGAGATTGTAGGCCACTCTGAGCCTCTGTCCTTGAAAGGGCAGCTTCTGGGAGAGCTCTCTCAGCCCCATCCACCTCACAGGGTGTCTGTTGTGGGGGAGGAAGGGAAAGGAGCTTGTAAGCCGCTCTGAGACTCTGCTGTGATAGGGCAGCTTCTGTGAGAGCCCTCTCAGCCCCATCCACCTCACAGGGTGTGGGGGAGGAAAGGAAAAGAGATTGTAGGCCGCTCTGAGACTCTGCTGTGATAGGGCAGCTTCTGGGATAGCTTTCTCAGCCCCAACCGCCTCACAGGGTGTCTGTTTTGGGGGAGGGGAAGGAAAAGAGATTGTAGGCCGCTCTGAGTTTCTGTCCTTGAAAGGGCAGCTTCTGGGAGAGGTTTCTCAGCCCCACCCGCCTGACAGGGTGTCTGTTGTGAGGGAGGAAGGGAAAAGAGATTTTAGGCCGCTGTGAGATTATGTCCTTGAAAGGGCAGCTTCTGGGAGAGCTCTCTCAGCCCCACCTGCCTCACAGGGTGTCTGTTGTGGGGGAGGAAGGGAAAGGAGATTGTAGGCCGCTCTGAGACTCTGTGCTTGAAAGGGCAGCTGCTGTGAGAGGCCTTTCAGCCCCACCCACCTCACAGGGTGTCTGTTCTGGTGTAGGAAGGGAAAGGAAATTGTAGGCCGCTCTGAGACTCTGTCCTTGAAAAGCAGCTTCTGGGAGAGCTCTCTCAGCCCCACCCAACTCACAGGGTGTCTGTTGTGGGGGAGGAAGGGAAAGGAGATTGTGATTTTGAGCGCAGGGCAGGAAATAAATCCCATGTCATATTATTATTATTATTATTATTATTATTATCATCATCATCATCAGTATTACTACATTGTATTATATAATGAAATAATTATAGAACTCACGGCCCAGTTGCTAACAGGCCACGGACCAGTACTGGCCCACACACTGGGGGTTGGGGACTCCTGATCTAGAGAATTTGAGAGCCTGCAATTTGGAGATCTCGCCTGAACATCTGGCAGTGTGTCGAGCCAGCAGGACTAGGGGGCGGAGCCCTCACAACAGAAGTAGGCTATTGATTTTCCATCGATCCGCGTGAAGCCTCTCTAGCTGCAGCCTAAGCTTCCTACCCTTCAGGCCCACAGCTCTCACTCCTTTCTAGAACAGATTTCCCGTACACAAACACACACATTCTTGGGACTAGGCGCAGGTCACAAGCCCTCCAAAGCATGGGGCGTGGGGGATGTTGCATGGGATGTACGCTTCAGCACCTGAACAGCTCAGCACCCATCTTTTTAAAAGGCAAACCATCAGGTTTCTGGGCTTTACGGCCATGAAGATATGCTCAAGAAACAAAGCAAAGCCTCCAATCTTTTCATGACGCGTGCTTAAAGGAAACGGTCCGTTTAATCTCCTCGCATTGCTAAACGTTCGAATGATGTGGCCGTAGCCGTTAAAGGCACTGAGATTGGGAGAGAAAGGATCTTTGATGGTTTGATATTGAATGCAGGGTTTTGTGTTTGAAATCTGCATGGGATGGAGAAAGTAGAGAAAGAAGTCCTTTTCTCCCTTTCTCACAATACAAGAACTCGTGGGCATTCAATGAAATTGCTGAGCAGTCAGGTTAAAATGGATAGAAGGAAGTCCTTCTTCACCCAAAGGGTGATTAACATGTGGAATTCACTGCCACAGGAGGTGGTTGCGGCTACAAGCATAGCCAGCTTCAAGAGGGGATTGGATAAAAATATGGAGCAGAGGTCCATCAGTGGCTATTAGCCACAGTGTGTGTGTATTGGCCACTGTGTGACACAGAGTGTTGGACTGGATGGGACATTGGCCTGATCCAGCATGGCTTCTCTTATGTTCTTATGTGACACAGAGTGTTAGACTGGATGGGCCATTGGCCTGATCCAACATGGCTTCTCTTATGTTCTTATGTAACACACAGTGTTGGACTGGATGGGCGATTGGCCTGATCCAACAGGGCTTCTCTTATGTTCTTACGTGACACAGAGTGTTGGACTGGATGAGCCATTGGCCTGATCCAACATGGCGTCTCTTATGTGCCACAGAGTGTTGGACTGGATGGGCCATTGGCCTGATCCAACATGGCTTCTTTTATGTCCTTATGTGACACAGAGTGTTGGACTGATCCAACATGGCTTCTCTTATGTCCTTATGTGACACAGAGTGTTGGACTGGATTGGCCACCGGCCTGATCCAACATGGCTTCTCTTATGTTCCTATGTGACACAGAGTGCTGGACTGGATGGGCCATTGGCCTGATCCAACAGGGCTTCTCTTATGTTCTTATGTGATACAGAATGTTGGATTGATTGGGCCATTGGCCTGATCCAACATGGCTTCTCTTACGTTCTTAAATGTTGTACGCTTATTAAGAGTTTTGATAGTCCTTGTGATACATAATTCAAATATCATGACCCCCTTTCCTTCCCCCCGCCCCGTATCCTTTAAAAAAAAAACCCAGTTCTCCCAGATAAGAGTCCTCACACTTTACCACTACACCAAACTGAGGTCACTCCCCACCCCAACAGCTGCCTGGAGGAATGGGGCAACCTGATTGTCAGCTGGGGTACAACTGGGGTCCAAGTCGGGAGATTTTGGGAGAGCCCGAGGAGGGCAATATAATATAGGGGGTTCAACGCATGGAAGAGGCGAGGTGGTAGTGAAACATCAGCTCTTTATTCGATACAGCATTAGGCAGGCTGCACTTCAAGGCTGAGGAACTGGGCCAACGGGGCCAGCTATATACTACTCAGGGTTCCCGCACAAGCACGTTAGTGGATCATTCAAAGCAGCAGGCAGCCCGTGATTGGAGCAGAGCAGCAGGGATTTGGATCGTGCTGCCCATTGTTCCCAAGTCCCCAAGCTCCGTTCATATGGCTCCAAAGAGTCAGGGCCGGAACACCCATTTAAGTATTCACTTGACTCCACATACATCTCTAAATATGAAGAAGAAGAAGAAGATATTGGATTTATATCCCGCCCTCTACTCCAAAGAGTCTCAGAGCGGCTCACAATCTCTTTTACCTTCCTTCCCCACAAGAGACACCCTGTGAGGTATCCCGCCCTCCACTCCGGAGAGTCTCAGAGGGGCTCACAATCTCCTTTCCATTCCTCCCCCACAACAGACACCCTGTGAGGTAGATGAAGATATTGGATTTATATCCCGCCCTCTACTCCGAAGAGTCTCAGAGCGGCTCACAATCTCTTTTACCTTCCTTCCCCACAACAGACACCCTGTGAGGTATCCCGCCCTCCACTCCAGAGAGTCTCAGAGGGGCTCACAATCTCCTTTCCCTTCCTCCCCCACAACAGACACCCTGTGAGGTAGATGAAGATATTGGATTTATATCCTGCCCTCCACTCCGAAGAGTCTCAGAGCGGCTCACAATCTCCTTTCCCTTCCTCCCCCACAACAGACACCCTGTGAGGTAGATGAAGATATTGAATTTATATCCCGCCCTCCACTCCGAAGAGGCTCAGAGTGGCTCACAATCTCCTTTCCCTTCCTCCCCCACAACAGACACCCTGTGAGGTAGATGAAGATATTGAATTTATATCCCGCCCTCCACTCCGAAGAGTCTCAGAGCGGCTCACAATCTCCTTTCCCTTCCTCCCCCACAACAGACACCCTGTGAGGTAGATGAAGATATTGGATTTATATCCTGCCCTCCACTCCGAAGAGTCTCAGAGCGGCTCACAATCTCCTTTCCCTTTCTCCCCCACAACAGACACCCTGTGAGGTAGATGAAGATATTGGATTTATATCCCGCCCTCCACTCCGGAGAGTCTCAGAGGGGCTCACAATCTCCTTTCCCTTCCTCCCCCACAACAGACACTCTGTGAGGTAGATGAAGATACTGGATTTATATCCCGCCCTCCACTCCAAAGAGTCTCAGAGCAGCTCACAATCTCCTTTCCCTTCCTCCCCCACAACAGACACCCTGTGAGGTAGATGAAGATATTGAATTTATATCCCGCCCTCCACTCCGAAGAGTTTCAGAGCGGCTCACAATCTCCTTTCCCTTCCTCCCCCACAACAGACACCCTGTGAGGTAGATGAAGATATTGGATTTATATCCCGTCCTCCACTCCAAAGAGTCTCAGAGTGGCTCACAATCTCCTTTCCCTTCCTCCCCCACAACAGACACCCTGTGAGGTAGATGAAGATATTGGATTTATATCCCGCCCTCCACTCCGGAGAGTCTCAGAGGGGCTCACAATCTCCTTTCCCTTCCTCCCCCACAACAGACACTCTGTTAGGTAGATGAAGATATTGGATTTATATCCCGCCCTCCACTCCAAAGAGTCTCAGAGCGGCTCACAATCTCCTTTCCCTTCCTCCCCCACAACAGACACCCTGTGAGGTGGTTGGGGCTGGAGAGGGCTCTCACTTCAAGGACAACCTCTGCCAGAGCTATGGCTGACCCAAGGCCATGCCAGCAGGTGCAAGTGGAGGAGTGGGGAATCAAACCTGGTTCTCCCAGATAAGAGTCCGCGCACTTAACCACTACACCAAACTGGCTCTCTCTGCCCAGGTGGCAGCCACCACCAGACCAGCCTTTCATTGCCTTCGGCTGATAAGCCAGTTGGTCCCCTACCTCGAACGCAATGACTTAGGGACAGTCACCTCAAAACTGGATTACTGCGATGCCCTCTACATGGGCCTGCCCTTGTCCCAAACCCGGAAGCTTCAACTAATGCAGAATGTGGCAGCCAGGTTGCTACTAGGTCTCCCCTTGTGGGAGCATATTCAACCTGTGCTGAAGGTGCTGCACTGGTTGCCAATTGCATACCAGTTTCATTACAAGGTGCTGGTCCTTGCCTTTAAGGCCCTATACGGCATGGGGCCTGCATACCTTAGGGATCGCCTTTCCCCCACATGTTCCCCGGAGAGCACTTCGGTCTTGGTCACAAAAATCTTCTCTTAATCCCCGGCCCTGAGGAGGCCAGACTCATAACGACTAGACCCAGGGCCTTCTCTGTAGTGGCCCCACGCTGGTGGAATGAGTTGCCGGAAGAAGTTAGGGCCCGGCGAGAACTCATCCAGTTCCTCAGGGCGTGTAATACGGCACTCTTCCACCAGGTGTTTGCAAACCAGACTTCTGGCCACGACAGTTCTCCTGGAAACATCTGGACCACCTCTTGCAAGCTGCTCTATAGCAGCCGCGGAAAGGACCATCTAAGACTCGCCTACAGAGAACATAAATCTGAATGTAAGATCATTGCATCGAAATGTTAATTTTCTATGTTTTTAAATTGTTTTATGTTTTTTATGTCCTATTGTATGTTTATACCCATGCATACGCATGAGCATGTAAGCTGCCCTGAGCTCCCTTTGGCGGGAAGGGCGGGATATAAATGGAACTAAATAAATAAATACACAATAAGCAGGGATGTCTCCAGGGTAGAATCAGCTTCTACCGTAGAGTCCGCCAAAGTTGCCATGTTCTCCAGGAGAACCGATCTCTATCAGATGTAGGGTGGGCAACCGTAGAGGCTTTCTGTTGGACGGGATCCATACAGGTCCACCCAACGTACAACCTCATGCATGGGAGTTCCGCAGAGGTGGGATTCTGCAAATGGAAGGACTCTGCCTGGTGCCAAACACCCGGTCCTCTTTCCTGCCCCTCTGTTTCCCCCATGCTGCAGCACTGCGGCAAGAGCATGCACGCACACACACGCCAGCAAAACCGATCGAGGCAAAATGCTTGATCAATAGGTATATATTGAGCATCTCTTGAAGCAACGGCGCTTTTTGTGGATTCAGAACAAGACTCCAGGTCTGGGCAGAGAGCTGGCCCCGGAAGGCTAATCAAAGCTGGGAACCTGCGGAAGCTGTAGAAAAGGCTTCGCCCAACACCGACAGTCTCAGGTCCTTCAAGTGAAGGCGGAGCCATGGACTAAACCTGGAAGAAGCACTGTGTGCCAGCTATGTCCTTGACCACTGGCCTGTGGGCCTTAAACACATGGAATTCACTGCTGCAATAAGTGGTGGCAGCTACAACAGGGCTGGCCCTACGCGCATGATGCCCCAAGCAGACTCACCACCCACCGCACTCCCCCGGCAATCAGCTGATCTCCTCCTCCTCCTTCTCCTTCTTTTCCTCCTCCCCCTCCTTTTCCTTCTCTTCCTCCTCCTCCTCCTCCTCCTCCTTTTCCTTCTCCTTCTTCTTTTCCTCCTCCTCAACCTACTCTTTCTTCTTCTTCTTCTCCTGTTTCTTTTCCTTCTCCCTTTTCTTCTTCTTCTTTTCCTTCTCCTTCTTCTCCTCCTCCTGCTTTTCCTTCTCCTTCTTATTCTTCTTCTCCTTCTTCTCCTTCTTTCCTCCTCCTCCTTCTTTTCCTTCTTCTTCTCCTCTTGCTACTTTTTCTTATTCTTATTCTCCTTCTTCCTCTTTCCTCCTCCTCCTTTTCCTTCTCCTTTTTATTCTTCTCCTTCTTCTCCTTCTCCTTCTTATTTTTCTTCTCCTTCTTTCCTCCTCCTCCTGTTTCTTCTTCTTCTTCTTCTTCTTCTTCTTCTCCTGCTACTTTTCCTTCTCCTTATTCTTCATCTCCTTCTTTTCCTTCTCCTTCTTCTCCTCCTTATTCTTCTTTTCTCCTCCTCCTTTTCCTTCTTTTCCTCCTCCTCCTCCTTCTTTTCCTCTTCCTTCTCCTTCTCCTTCTTATTCTCCTTCTCCTTCTTTTCCTTCTCCTTCTTCTTCTACTCCTTCTTCTCCTTCTCCTTCTTATTTTTCTTCTCCTTCTTTCCTCCTCCTCCTGTTTCTTCTTCTTCTTCTTCTTCTTCTTCTTCTCCTGCTACTTTTCCTTCTCCTTATTCTTCATCTCCTTCTTTTCCTTCTCCTTCTTCTCCTCCTTATTCTTCTTTCCTCCTCCTCCTTTTCCTTCTCCTTTTTATTCTTCTCCTTCTTCTCCTTCTCCTTCTTATTTTTCTTCTCCTTCTTTCCTCCTCCTCCTGTTTCTTCTTCTTCTTCTTCTTCTTCTCCTGCTACTTTTCCTTCTCCTTATTCTTCATCTCCTTCTTTTCCTTCTCCTTCTTCTCCTCCTTATTCTTCTTTTCTCCTCCTCCTTTTCTTCTTTTCCTCCTCCTCCTCCTTCTTTTCCTCTTCCTTCTCCTTCTCCTTCTTATTCTCCTTCTCCTTCTTTTCCTTCTCCTTCTTCTTCTACTCCTTCTTCTTCTTGTCTGGAGATGAGAGTTGTCCTTCCAAGAATACTCCCGTGCGAGGTTGGCAACTTTAGGGTGCAACCCTAATTCCAAAGCACAATTCCATAGGAGCCATGTTTGTTGCAGATGAGTTAACTCATCTGGAATTAAAAACAGTGATTGAAAGATAAGATTGCCATTCTCCGGGTGATGGCTAGAGATCTCCGGGAAACAGAGATCAGTTCACCTGGAGAAAATGGCCACTTTGGAAGGTGGAGTCTTTGGCATTATATCCCGCTCAAGTCCCTCCCCTCCCTCAGGCTCTGCCCCCTAATCTCCCAACCCAGGACTGGTAACTCGATCTGGAGATGGTACCACTAACTCAATAGGGCTTTTGATTATATGGTAGTGAGACAAACAACCCGTTCAGAGTTTGAGATAGCAGAACTCACCCGAGCAGGGTTTATTCGGCATTAATTAATCCAGATGGAATAAAAGCGAATGATTTTTTTTTTTTTTAAGCGTGCACCAGTCGCAATCAGATGTCCTCGTTCTCACAGCTGGGAGACGAAGAGAAGCCAGTAGCCAAAGGGGGGGAAGTGTCTACGTAAGCCACCGGAGTTATATTTAGGATGACAACAAGGCTCGAAGGCCACTCTGAGCTGTAAGTAGCCAATCTAAGTGTGAAATTGATCTCGCAATTATTGTAAATACGGAGCAAAATTTTGAGGGTATACAGGGAATCTAAGTGCTTTCAAAGATCTAGGGCAGGGGTCCTCAAACTACGGCCTGCAGGCCAGATGCGGCCCGCTGAGGACGTTTATGCGGCCCGCCGGGTTATGGCAAAATCAGACCGGAAGTGACGTTCGACCTAAACTCGCGTTAGCAACGCACACTTCCGGCACTGGGCTGAGGCGGCGGAGACAGAGTGTGAGGTGATACCGAGGTGAGGTGAGTTCCCAGGCCAGGGTGTGTGGTGTGGGGAAGGGAGAGAGATGCAGAAGACGGAGAACTGACGGCCCGTGGCCTTGTACAGTAACGGCAGTCCGGCCCTCCAACAGTCTGAGGGACAGTGAACTGGCCCCCTATTTAAAAAGTTTGAGGACCCCTGATCTAGGGGTTTGAGATGGGAGGAAGAGTATGAACAAAGCTGCCTTTATTCCACATTCCTTCCCCCCCACACACTCACACACACATACTTGGCATCTGTGTTGTTAAGGTTGCAGCGTCATGTGGATCCATTCGATGGAAACCGACCCCCTGTCTTTGATCATCAAGTCCACATACTAACCTCACTGGGCCTGGATTGTACCAATAAATTGCAGCTAGGTTTGTGAAAGGGTAGGATGGGGGAGATAAAACCTTTCTTGAAAAGGTGGGGGGGGGCGATCTGGGAAAGAGATGCATGGACCCCTGTAACCAACCTACTTGGGAATGGAAAATTCCCTTTCATAATTAATAAATGAAGAATATTGCTATTCATCAATGCAGCTGTGAAGAAAATATTGATCTCGGACCGTCTGCTCGTGTGTGTTTGTGTGCGAACGCATTACGGGGTTTGTTTGTTTTTTACAGGAATGGCTCTTCAAAAACCCAAAGGGGCCCAAAAAATGTGTCCAAGGAGGAAAGAAGGAAGCATTGCGGTAATGGGGGAGAGGGGGGCAAAATAGGGAGGGACAACGGGGGAGAATTAAAAGAAAAATCAGGATGCAAATGTCTACGAATCAAATGTCTCTCTCTCACACCCTCAGCAGCAGAGCTCTCCTCCCATTTGAATATTTGATTAATAATAGATTAGAGCAGCCAAGGAAAGAGAAAGAGAGAGAAAATCTCTTTTTTCGGCTGATCATTTTAAGTACGCAACAGTCAGGGATTCTTCAAAACGAGCGCTGTGCAACAATCGAATATGCTCCAAGCAAAGGGTATCGAGGGGATTATGCAGAAACTTGGCCTGTGTATAAAAGGGGCAGTAGGGCAGACCCCAGATTTTTCCGGAAGCAAAATTTAGAGGGGTTGTGACAGATCCTGCTAATTCCAATCATCCAGGAAATGTCAAAGAAAGCACCGAGAGGCTCAGGATGGCGTTGCAGTTCTCTCATCCTTCATCTTATCCTCACAACAACCCTGCAAAGGAGGTGGGTTTGCCAACTTCTTGGTGAGTAAAGACAGCACAATCGAAGTTATAGTGACCAAGTATAGTGAGAGCCAGTTTGGTGTAGTGGTTAAGTGTGCGGACTCTTATCCGGGAGAACCAGGTTTGATTCCCCACTCCTCCACTTGCCCCTGTTGGAATGGCCTTGGGTCAGCCACAGCTCTCGCAGAGCTGTCCTTGAAAGGGCAGCTTCTGGGAGAACTCTCTCAGCCCCACCCACCTCACAGGGTATCTGTTGTGGGGAAAGAAGGGAAAGGAGATTGTAGACTGCTCTGAGACTCTGTCCTTGAAAGGGCAGTTATGTCAGAGCTCTCTCAGCCCCACCCACCTCAAAGGGTGTCTGTTGTGGGGGGAGAAGATATAGGAGATTGTAAGCTGCTCTGTCTCTGATTCAGAAGGAAGGCCGGGGTATAAATCTGCAATTCTTCTTCTTCTTCTTCTTCTTCTTCTTCTTCTTCTTCTTCTTCAAAGAACTAAGAATGTCTTGAAACAAACCATACAAATACGTTCAATAGAAGGCTAAATAGCAATAACAATTCCCCAAAAGCTTCGCAGTTCCGTCAAAGGTGTCCCCGTGAACGGGAGGCCGACTGGATTCTTCCTGCTTCGAACCCTCTTCTAGCATAGGGTGCTCCAACATCTCTCAACCAAAGGCAAAAGCCTTGAGCCTTTTGGAGCTCAGTGCCGTTTTAAAATCTTCCTGGAGACTTTTTGTCCCCTTTGTCCATTGGGAATTCGATGCGCGGCCTTTGGACACACCACTGAAAAAAGAATCTTGTGGGGTTTGCAGCTTTTTGCAGCTTATTGATGCATCACAAACACTTTTGATATTTTTCCTGAGCTTTTCACCTGCATTGAGAGGTGTGGCTGGAGCCCCCTGTGCTTAGAAGAGGATTCAAAGCAAAAAGAATCAAGTCGACCTCCCGTTCCTGGGGACGCCTTTGATGGAACTGGGAAACTTCTGGGGGATTGTTATTGCTATTTAGTCTTCTAACAAACATATTTGTAGGATTTGTCTCAATACATTCTTAGTTATTTGGTCACTATAACGTCGGTTGTGCTGTCTTTATCCTACCAGTGGCCTCTTCCCCCACCGCACCCCACCCTGCACCAACCTCTTGGTGAGCTTTGGAGATCCCCCAGAATTGCGACTCTGAAGTGAGTCAGGAGTTGCAGCAAGTACATGTCAAAAGCAAAAGCCTACTCACGAGTTGCAGCCAACTTCTTCCAAGTAACACAGACACCCCATCCCAAGAGGAAGCCTTTCCAATCGGAGACTGAAGCCTCCGGAGGGGGGGGGGGAAATCACATGGTGGCTTTGGGGGTGGGGCTTCCCCCACCAGCCAGCTGACTGGGGCGGGAAGGAGTCTGGGAAAGCAGAAGAACCCCCGCTGGGACCTGGGGATTGCCAAGCCTACTTCAAGGCCACCTCTCCTCCACCAAGCAGCTGATAGGCGGGAAAAGCAGCATGCATGCCGCTGCCTCCTCCCCACTACCTCCTCAGGTCGCCACTTTCCCCACCAATCATTTCTGAGTGACATCATCACACCGGCGATGTCGGGGGAGGATCCCTCCACCGGCAGGAGAACCCTCACGCAGCCCAGGAACTTGCCAGCCCTCCTCCTTACCCTTTATTTTTTTTTCCTGGAGTGAGAACCAGGACACTGTGAGAACCAAGTGAGAACCAGGACACTGTTGGGGACAGCAGCCAGGCCGACCCCTCTAGCAACTGCCCGTTCTCCACACTGGAGATGCTACCAAATTTTGCAGCCTTGGTTTGTTTTGCGGTGGGGGGGGGGGCGTTGCCTTGAAAATCGCCATTGGGGTATTGTTTCTCCCTTGTGCAAATCAGACAAACCTCACTCTTATCTGGGAGAACCGGGTTTGATCCCCCACTCCTCCATTTGCCGCTGCTGGGACGGCCTTGCGTCAGCCATAGCTATTCCAGGAGTTGTCCTTGAAAGGGCAGCTTCTGTCAGAGCCCTCTTAGCCCCACTCACCTCACAGGGTGCCTGTTGTGGGGGAGGAAGGGAAAGGAGATTGTAGGCCGCTCTGAGACTCTGTCCTTGAAAGGGAAGCTTCTGGGAGAGCTCTCTCAGCCCCACCCGCCTCACAGCGTATCTGTTGTGGGGGAGGAAGGGAAAGGAGATTGTAGGCCGCTCTGAGACTCTGTCCTTGAAAGGGCAGCTTCTGGGAGAGCTCTCTCAGCCCCACCCGCCTCACAGGGTGCCTGTTGTGGGTGAGGAAGGGAAAGGAGATTGTAGGCCGCTCTGAGCCTCTGTCCTTGAAAGGGCAGCTTCTGGGAGAGCTCTCTCAGCCCCACCCGCCTCACAGGGTGTCTGTTGTGGGGGAGGAAGGGAAAGGAGATTGTAGGCCGCTCTGAGACTCTGTCCTTGAAAGGGCAGCTTCTGTGAGAGCCCTCTCAGCTCCACCCACCTCACAGGGTGTCTATTGTGGGGAGAGAAGATATAGGAGATTTTAAGCCGCTCTGAGTCTCTGATTCAGAGAGAAGGGCGGGGTATAAATCTGCAGTCTTCTTCCCACCCCCGCATTTCTCAGGACCTGATAACCAGATGAAAGGAAAAAGGAACTGGCCCCTCTTTCTCCTTTAGAGGAGACCATTTCCCTCCCCCATAGTCCTGCACCCCCACACACACACATACACCACACTGCCACAAATCCACACCCTTCTGCTTCCTCGGTCAGCCTTTCCTCAGCAGATCTGTATAGATCAATGCAAAATTAATTAGAGTAATCAACTCGGCCGCCCGAGATCATACGTGCGAGGCGTTTGGGTGAGTAATTGGTGGTAACTGACAGGCGAGTCCCCAACGTCTTAGAGTCGTTAATGCTTCCCCCCACACACACCAATCCATTCCCTCTTCCCAGCTTCCATTTGATCACCCCCTAATTTGGGGCGGAGTGACAGTGGGGGCCCAAGATTCCAGCTTAGATGCCCTTCGGGTTGTCAATCCCCAGGTGGGGGCAGGGGATCCCCGGTTTGGAGGCCTTCCCCCCCCCGCTTCAGGGTTATCAAAAAGCTGGGGGGGGGAGAGAAATGTCTGCTGGGTAATCCATTATTCCCTATGGAGACCAATTCCCATAGCGTATGATGGAGAATTGATCTGTGGATCTCTGCGGGGGGGCTGTATTTTGAGGTAGAGGCACCAAATTCTTAGCATAGCATCCACTGCCTTTCCACAAAATGCCCGCCAAGTTTCAAAAGGATTGGACCAGGCAGTCCAATTCTAGGAGCCCCCAAAGAAGGTGCCCCTATCCTTCATTATTTCCAAATGGAGGGAAGGCATTTAAAAGGTGTGCGGTCCCTTTAAATGTGATGGCCAGTGCTCCCTTTGGAGTTCAGTCGTACTTGTCACAACCTTGCTCCTGGCTCCACCCCAATGTGTCCTGGCTCCACCCCCAAAGCCCCAAGATGTTTCTTGCATTGGACTAGGCAATCCTACTGAGCATGATCAAGTGCAGAGCCTTTTTTGTAGCCAGAACTCCTTCGCATATTAGGCCACACCCCCTGATGCAGCCAATCCTCCTGGAGCTTACAGGGCTCTTCTTCCAGGGCCTACGGGAAGCTCTTGAAGGACTGGCTACATCAAGAGGGTGTGGCCTAATATGCAAAGGAGTTCCTGCTACAATAAAAGCCCTGGTCATGTGTGGTTGGTTGGATGTGTCTCATGTTTGACCTTATTTCATATGTTCCACCTGTCTCCCCAGTGGAGCCCCAAGGCGGTTTACATCATTTTCTTCTCTTCAATTGTATCATTCCAGATCTGAACTGGAAATTACATTGCCCTTGGTCTAATTTCCATGGGGGTGGGGAATTGCATATTCGAGGTACTGCTTTACCAATGAGAGCCAGTTTGGGTAGTGGTTAAGTGTGGGGACTCTTATCTGGGAGAACTGGGTTTGAAGGGAGAGGAGATTGCAGGCCACTCTGAGACTTTGTCCTTGAAAGGGCAGCTTCTGGGAGAGCTTCTGAGAAAGCTCTCTAAGCCCCACCAGCCTTACAGGGTGTCTGTTGTGGGGGAGGAAGGGAAAGGAGATTGTAGGCTGCTCTGAGCCTCTGTCCTTGAAAGGGCAGCTTCTGGGAGTACTCTCTCAGCCCCATCCACTTCACAGGGTGTTCTGTTGTGGGGGAGGAAGGGAAAGGAGATTGTAGGCCGCTCTGAGACTCTGTCCTTGAAAGGGCAGCTTCTGGGAGAGCTCTCTCAGCCCCACCCGCCTCACAGGGTGTCTGTTGTGGGGGAGGAAGGGAGAGGAGATTGTAGGCTGCTCTGAGACTCTGTCCTTGAAAGGGCAGCTTCTGGGAGAGCTCTCTCAGCCCCACCCGCCTCATAGGGTGTATGTTGTTGGGGAGGAAGGGAGAGGAGATTGTAGGCTGCTCTGAGACTCTGTCCTTGAAAGGGCAGCTTCTGGGAGAGCTCTCTCAGCCCCACCCGCCTCACAGGGTGTCTGTTGTGGGGGAGGAAGGGAGAGGAGATTATAGGCCGCTCTGAGACTCTGTCCTTGAAATGGCAGCTTCTGGGAGAGCTCTCTCAGCCCCACCTGCCTCACAGGGTGTCTGTTGTGGGGGAGGAAGGGAGAGGAGATTGTAGGCCGCTCTGAGACTCTGTCCTTGAAAGGGCAGCTTCTGGGAGAGCTCTCTCAGCCCCACCCGCCTCACAGGGTGTCTGTTGTGGGGGAGGAAGGGAAAGGAGATTGTAGGCCGCTCAGAGACTCTGTCCTTGAAAGGGCAGCTTCTGGGAGAGCTCTCTCAGCCCCACCCGCCTCACAGGGTGTCTGTTGTGGGGGAGGAAGGGAGAGGAGATTGTAGGCCACTCTGAGACTCTGTCCTTGAAAGGGCAGCTTCTGCAAGAGCTGTCTCAACCCCACCCACCTCACAGGGCTGTTGTGGGGGAAGAAGATAAAGGAGATTGTGATCCGCTCTGAGATTTGGAGTGGAGGGTGGGATATAAATCCAATGTCTTTTTCTTCTTCTTCTTCCCAACGTATTGTTGGAAAGAAGGGCCAGTTCAAACACCTGGATTAAATATGCTTCCCCCACAAACACACACACACACTAGCTGTGACATCAAAAAACTTTTTTGTAACAGGACCTCCTTTGCATATTAGGCCACACGCCCCTGATGTAGCCAATCCTCCAAGAGCTTACAGGGCTCTTCGTAGAGGGCCTACTGGAAGCTCCAAGAGGATTGGCTACATCAGGGGGAGTGGCCTAATAGGCAAAGGAGTTCCTGCTACAAAAAAGCCCTGCTTACCAGTGGAAAGAACTGAAGTCCACACTGATAGATGCCTCAGTATACTAGTTCTTCCAGTTTGTCAGTGCAATTAATTGGTAGGAATCATGATAGACTTTAGACAACACTTACATTAAATATGAATACATTTCTTCAGTGGAGGAAGAGGTCTAAACAGCATCTAATCCAGTGGTGCCTCTGCATTGTGTGATCAGATAACCCAGTTGCTCTTCATGCAGAGACGCAGGAAGTTATTCTCAGGGGGTGGAGTGTGCCTCAAGCATCTCTGTCTGAGTCACAGTTCCAGTCTTGCCACTTTCCAAACCATTTCTGCTGTAGCTTGTTAATTCTGTCCCAGGTGCACCAGGCTTAAATGGATTGTTGAGGGCTGGTGTGACATAGCGGTGGAAGTGGAAACCTAGGACCTTGGAGGACTGGGTTTGAATCCCCACTCCACTGTAGAAGCTCACCGCGTCCGCCTGGGCTGATCAAAGTCTCTCAGCCTCACAAGGTTTTATATCTGTGTGCGTGTGTATAATTTATTGCATATAATGAATCGTCTCTGGGCAATGAACAACATTAAAAAAATACACATGTAAGAACATAAGAACATCAGAGAAGCCATGTTGGATCAGGCCACTGGCCCATCCAGTCCAACACTCTGTGTCACACAGTGGCCAAAAAACCCAGGTGCCATCAGGAGGTCCATAAGAACATAAGAGAAGCCATGCTGGATCAGGCCAATGGCCCATCCAGTCCAACACTCTGTGTCACACATTTCATTTCATTTCATTTATATCCCGCCCTACCCCACCGAAGCGGGCTCAGAGAGGCTTACAACACAGAGATTCTAACAATAAGATTCAAATTTTAAATACAATAACAATTAATATAATTAAGAGATTAAAACATTAAAATACATTAAAAAATCAGTACAGTGGCCAAAAAAATCAGTACAGTGGCCAAAAAACCCAGGGGCCATCAGGAGGTCCATAAGAACATAAGAGAAGTCATGCTGGATCAGGCCAATGGCCCATCCAGTCCAACACTCTGTGTCACACAGTGGCCAAAAAACCCAGGTGCCATCAGGAGGTCCACCAGTGGGGCCAGGACTTTAGAAGCCCTCCCACTGTGCCCCTCTCCAAGCACCAAGAATACAGAGCATCACCGCCCCAGATAGAGTTCCAACAATATGCTGTGGCTTATTGCCACTGATGGACCTCTGCTCCATATGCTTATCCAATCCCTTCTTGAAGCTGGCTATGCTTGTAGCTGCCACCACCTCCTGTGGCAGTGAATTCCACGTGTTAATCACCCTTTGCGTGAAGAAGTACTTCCTTTTATCAGTTCTAACCCGACTGCTCAGCAATTTCATTGAATGCCCACGATTTCTCGAATTGTGAGAAAGGGAGAAAAGTACTTCTTTCTCTACCTTCTTTCTCCCATGCATAATCTTGTCAACCTCTATCATGTCACCCCGCAGTCGACGTTTCTCCAAGCTAAAGAGCCCCAAGTGTTTTAACCTTTCTTTATAGGGAAAGTGTTCCAACCCTTGAATCATTCGAGTTGCCCTTTTCTGCACTTTTTCCTATGCTATAATATCCTTATTGAGGTGCAGTGACCAGAATTGCACACAGTATTCCAAATGAGACCGCCCCATAGATTTATACAGTGCTGGTGAGTGCTGGGGAAGAGCCTGTGGTCATGGTGTATGTTGGCACCAACGATGTGGGGAAATGCAGTCGTGAGGTCCTGGAGGAAAAATGTAGGCTGCTAGGTGGGAGACTTAAGGCTAGGACCTCCAAGGTGGCCTTCTCAGAAGTGCTACCTGTTCCACGTGCAGGGCAGGAGAGACAGGCACAAATTAGAAGTCTCAATGTGTGGATGAGACGATGGTGTAAGGAGGAAGGGTTTAAGTTTGTTAGGCACTGGGATGCTTTCTGGAACAAGCGGGAGCTGTACAAAAGAGACAGTCTCTACTCGTCCCCGGATGGAACCAGGCTGCTGGCACTTAAAATCAAAAAGGTGGCAGAGCAGTTTTTAAACTAAATATTGGGGGAAAGCCGACAGGAGATGGAATGTCTCTGGTTCGGGAGGACTCGTCTCAAAGAGATGAAGGGTTGGCTGCTATTTTTCTACCGGGTAACAGATCAGAGTTGTCCACTGTGATGGTGACAAACAGTATGGACTGTCTGCCAGAGCCTCGAGGTGGCAGGAGGAAGGTGGCAAGCCTAGCTTGCCTGGAAAATTATACATGTTTGCATGCAAATGCTAGAAGTGTTCGAAGTAAAATTGGTGAATTGGAATGTTTAGTGTTGGGAGAAAACATAGACATTGTGGGAATTTCAGAAACTTGGTGGAATGAGGAGAATCAGTGAGACACGGTGATTCCTGGATATAAGTTATATCGGAAGGATAGGGAGGGAAGGGTTGGAGGTGGGGTGGCTCTGTATGTCAGAGAGGATATACGGTCAAGTAAGACAGAGGTCAGAGAATTAGATTCCCTTTTAGAAATGCTTTGGGTTGAAATAGAGGGCCCAAAAGGAAATTTAACTATGGGAGTTTGTTATCGCCCACCAAATCAAAAGAGAGAGGACGATTATAATATGATGGAAGGATTAAACGTAAAACGTAGTGGCTAAACGTAAAAACTGTGTCGTAATAGGTTATTTTAACTACCTGCAGATTGATTGGGTCAATATGTGTTCTGGTCGAGAGAAAGAGATTGAGTTTCTTGATGCTCTCAATGACTGTGCTATGGAGCAGATGGTCTCAGAACCTACCAGGGGTGGGGCGATCCTGGATTTGGTCCTAAGTAATGCCCAAGACTTGGTGAGAGATGTAAAAGTGACTGCGCCACTTGGGAGCAGTGACCATAATGTTAATAATAATAATAATAATAATAATAATAATAATAATAATAATAATAATAATAATAATAATAATAATAATAAGTTTTATTTGTATCCCGCCCTCCCCGCCGGAGCAGGCTCAGGGCGGCTAACAGGACATGGTATACCATGATCAATTATACAATTCATAATGTTATTGATTTCATCGTTTGTATAAATAGGGAGTTCGTTTCCCAAAAAGACCACCACAACCACGTTTAACTTTAAAAGGGGTAAATTCTCTGAGATGAGGAGGCATGTGAGGAGGAAACTGAAAGGAAAGGTAAATACGGTCAAAACTCTTGGGGAAGCTTGGAGACTATTTAAAACTATAATCCTAGAAGCTGAGATAAAATACATACCACAAGTTAGGAAAGGCACAAACAGGCATAAGAAAAGGCCTGCATGGTTAACAAACAAAGTAACGGAAGCTGTAAAAGGTAAGAAAACCAGTCCTAGTGAGCTTAGTAAAAGGGGACACAGGCTGTGGCAAATCAAATGCAAGACTGTGATCAGGCAGGCAAAAAGGGATTATGAGGAGCATATTGCAAAAAACATAAAGACCAACAATAAAAATTTCTTCAAATACATTAGAAGTAGGAAACCAGCTAGGGAGGCACTGGGGCCCTTGGATGACCATGGGGTAAAAGGATTACTGAAGAAGGATAGGGAAATGGCTGAGAAGCTGAATGCATTTTTTGCCCCCGTCTTCACTGTGGAAGATGAGAACTTTTTGCCCGCCCCAGAACCACTAATTTTGGAAGGGGTGTTGAAAGACCTGAGTCAGATTGAGGTGACAAAAGAGGAGGTCCTACAACTGATGGATGAATTAAAAACTAATAAGGCACCGGGTCCAGATGGCATACATCCGAGAGTTCTGAAAGAACTCAAAGTTGAACTTGTGGATCTTCTAACAAAAATCTGTAATCTTTCATTGAAATCTGCCTCCGTTCCTGAGGACTGGAAGGTAGCAAATGTCACCCCCATCTTTAAAATGGGTTCCAGAGGAGATCCAGGAAATTACAGGCCAGTCAGTCTGACTTCAATACCGGTAAAGTTGGTAGAAACCATTATCAAGGACAGAATGAGTAGGCACATTGATGAACACGGGTTATTGAGGAAGACTCAGCATGGGTTCTGCAAGGGAAGATCTTGCCTCACTGTTTGTGAGGGGGTGAACATTTCTTTGAGGGGGTGAACAAACATGTGGACAAAGGAGACCCGATAGATGTTGCTTACCTTGACTTCCAGAAAGCTTTTGATAAAGTTCCTCATCAAAGGCTCCTTAGAAAGCTTGAGAGTCATGGAGTAAAAGGACAGGTCCTCTTGTGGATCAAAAACTGGCTGAGTAATAGGAAGCAGAGAGTGAGTATAAATGGGCAGTCTTCGCAGTGGAGGACAGTAAGCAGTGGGGTGCCGCAGGGCTCGGTACTGGGTCCCATGCTCTTTAACTTGTTCATAAATGATTTAGAGTTGGGAGTGAGCAGTGAAGTGGCCAAGTTTGCAGATGACACTAAATTGTTCAGGGTGGTGAGAACCAGAGGATTGTGAGGAACTCCAAAGGGATCTGTTGAGGCTGGGTGAGTGGGCGTCAACGTGGCAGATGCGGTTCAATGTGGCCAAGTGCAAAGTAATGCACATTGGGGCCAAGAATCCCAGCTACAAATACAAGTTGATGGGTTGTGAACTGGCAGAGACTGACCAAGAGAGAGATCTTGGGGTCGTGGTAGATAACTCACTGAAAATGTCAAGACAGTGTGCGTTTGCAATAAAAAAGGCCAACGCAATGCTGGAAATTATTGGGAAGGGAATTGAAAAGAGATCAGCCAGTATCATAATGCCCCTATATAAATCGATGGTGCGGTCTCATTTGGAGTACTGTGTGCAGTTCTGGTCGCTGCACCTCAAAAAGGATATTATAGCATTGGAGAAAGTCCAGAAAAGGGCAACTAGAATGATTAAAGGGCTGGAACACTTTCCCTATGAAGAAAGGTTGAAACGCTTGGGACTCTTTAGCTTGGAGAAACGTCAACTGCGGGGTGACATGATAGAGGTTTACAAGATAATGCATGGGATGGAGAAAGTAGAGAAAGAAGTACTTTTCTCCCTTTCTCACAATACAAGAATTCGTGGGCATTCGATGAAATTGCTAAGCAGTCAGGTTAAAACGGATAAAAGGAAGTACTTCTTCACCCAAAGGGTGATTAACATGTGGAATTCACTGCCACAGGAGGCGGTGGCGTTGGCCTATATATAATCAGCAACATTAAAAAGATTACAAACCCTGACGGCATCTTTAAAGGGCTCTTATTCAGTCACGACATCATATCGGGGGGTGGAGGAATCCCCCAAGAGGGGGGTGGAGAGAAAAAGGTGCCAGCACAGCAACCGCAACCGTCGCTGTCCTCGCGCAAAGGCTTGGCGGAACATCCCTGCCTTACATGGCCTGCGGAACTGTAAAAGATCCTGCAGGGCCCTGATGTCTTCTGGCAGAGCGTTCCACCAAGTCGGGGCCAAGACTGAAAAAGCCCTGGCCTTTGTTGAGTGTAGCCGGACCTCTTTGGGACCATGGATCGCCAGCAGATTTCGACCGGTGGAGCGTAACGCTCTTCCAGGGACGTAGAGAAGGAGGCGGTGGCATAGATACGTCGGTCCCAGACCACTCAAGGCCTGAAAGGTCTTAACCAAAACCTTGAACCGAACCCGGTACTCAACTGGCAACCAGTGTAGCTCGGGTTGTCAAGTCCAATTCAAGAAATATCTGGGGGCTTTGGCGGTGGAGCCTGGAGGCTTTGGGGGTGGAGCCAGGAGAGAGGTTGTGACAAGCATAACTGAACTCACCATCCCGTCGGAAGGGACCACACGCCTTTTAAATGCATTCCCTCCATTGGCAATAATGAAGGATAGGGGCACCTTCTTTTGGGGCTCATAGAATTGGACCCCCTGGTCCAATCCTTTGTAAACTTGGGGGGTGTTTTGAGGAGAGTCCTTAGATGCTATTCTGAAAATTTGGTGCCTCCACCTCAAAAAAACAGCTTCTCTAGAGCCCTAGATGACCGCAGATCAATTTTCCACTATACCCCATGGGAATCAGTCTCCATAGGGAATAACGGAGTGCCCAGCAGACATTTCCTCCTTCCCCACCCCGCTTTTTGATGACCCTGAGGCCGCACCAACCGGGGGATCTCCTGCCCCCACCTGGGGATTAGGAATAAGCAACAAATCCGTGTAGAACGCACCTCTTGTCAATCTCCTATCATCAAAAAATGCACTCAAAATATTGGTTTT
Organism: Heteronotia binoei; assembly: GCF_032191835.1. Classification (NCBI taxonomy): domain Eukaryota; kingdom Metazoa; phylum Chordata; class Lepidosauria; order Squamata; family Gekkonidae; genus Heteronotia; species Heteronotia binoei. Next base: position 194,422,976 of record NC_083224.1, on the reverse strand, counting down.
GTATTCGAAATTTTTACTTTTTTGAATAAGTCCAGATTTGCACAGTGTATGCAAAAGATACTTCAATACACTTTTTTAGTATCAGCTTACAGGTACAACCGGTCTAATTTCTCCTGTTTCGCACCTGCTTAATCCAAGCCACACTTAAACCTATAAAATAATCATACAATACATTTATATTATTCTATAGGTTTAAATGTGGCTTGGATAAAGCAGGTGCAAAACAGGAGAATGTAGACCGGTTATACCTGTAAGCTGATACTAAAAAAAGTGTAATGAAGAATCTTTTGCCTACACTGTGCAAATCCGGACTTATTCAAAAAAGTAAAAATTTCGAATACAAAACCAATATTTTGAGTGCATTTTTTGATGATAGGAAGAAGAAGAAGATATTGGATTTATATCCCGCCCTCCATTCCGAATCTCAGAATGGCTCACAAACTCCTTTATCTTCCTTCCTCCCACAACAGGCACCCTGTGAGGTGGGTAGGGCTGAGAAGGCTCTCCCAGAAGCTGCCCTTTCAAGGACAGAGTCTCAGAGCGGCCTACAAGCTCCTTTCCCTTCCTCCCCCACAACAGACACCCTGTGAGGTGGGTAGGGCTGAGGGAGCTCTCCCAGAAGCTGCCCTTTCAAGGACAGAGTCTCATAGCGGCCTACAAGCTCCTTTCCCTTCCTCCCCCACAACAGACACCCTGTGAAGTGGGTGGGGCTAGAGAAGGCTCTTACAGCAGCTGCCCTTTCAAGGACAGAGTCTCAGAGTGGTCACAATCTCCTTTCCCTTCCTCCTCCACAACAGACACCCTGTGAGGTGGGTGGGGCTGAGAGGACTCTCACAGCAGCTGCCCTTTCAAGGACAACCCCTGCGAGAGCTATGGCTGACCCAAGGCCATTCCAGCAGGTGCAAGTGGAGGAGTGGGGGAATCAAATCCGGTTCTTCCAGGTAAGAGTCCGCACACTTCACCACGACACCAAACTGGCTCTCCACACCAAACTGGCTCTCCAATTGACAAGAGGTGGATTCTACACAGAGCTGTTGCTTATTCCTTGTCTCCTATCCATGTGACTCTTTTTTGTTGCCCCACCTGGGGATTGGTAACCCTAAGTGTAGCTGGCGCAGTACAGGTAGAATATGTGCCGTCCGTGGTATTCTTGTCAGGACTCGCACTGCAACATTCTGGACCCGTTGGAGCTTCTGGATCTGACTCAAGGATAGGCCAGCATAGAGCGAGTTAAAATAGTCTAGTCTGGAGGTGACCATCACATGGACCACTGCGGCGAGGTCCAAGCGGGATAGGAGGGGAGCTAGCTGCTGGGGTATTGTTGGAAGGACTAAGAGGGGAGGACAATGTGAGAAGACACTTTGCATGCCAATCAGGTAGAAATGCAGAACAGAAATGAAAATAATAAATAAGCACCACTCTTTGATTCAAAGGCAGGTAACGGTAAAGGTGCGGAAAGTGCAATCTGTCCATCAGCTAGTCGGAAAGGTAGGTAAAGGTGCAAGCACCAGTCGTTTCCGACTCTGGGGTGACGTTGCTTTCACAACGTTTTCATGGTAGACTTTTTACAGGGTGGTTTGCCATTGCCTTCCCCGGTCATTACACTTTCCCCCCAGCAATCTGAGGACTCCTTTCACCGACTTCGGAAAGATGGAAGGCTGAGTCAACCTCGAGTCGGCTACCTGAATCCAGCTTCCACCGGGATTGAACTGAGCAGGGAGCTCAGACTGCAATACTGCAGCTTTACCACTCTACACCACGGGGCTGTTTTTCAAAGGCAGAGGTGCAAAGAATTAATAATAATAATAATAATAAAAATAATAATAATAAATAGTTTATTTTTGTATCCCGCCCTCCCCTGCCAAAGGCAGGCTCAGGGCGGCTCACAGGACATGGTATAACCATGATTTCAATAACATACAATCAGTGCAATTACAACTACTCGCATAGCAAGGAGGGTGTCCTGTTGCATCTCTGCATGAGTTCCCATCCTAAGCTCCTGCCTTTCTAATTATTACAGGGTTTCTGATTATTAGGGGGATGTTTAGGGAGGGTTATAGCACCTCCTGTATGAGGAAATGCTGGAACTTTTCAATTAAGAAAAGAGACAGTTAAGGGAGGGCATTTTAGAGCTTTATAAAATTACATGCGGGGTGGAGAGAGTTGGCAGAGAGAGGGCATACAATGAAGCTGATGGGCAGTAGGTTCAGCACAGACAAAAGGAAAGACTACTTTACACGGTGGGTGATTAAAATGTGGAATTCGCTGCCTGATTGTTTAGTGATGGCCCCAGGAATAAACAGCTGTAACCGGGGATTAGATAGATTCATTGACAGCTACTAGCCTTGGCGACTAAGGGGAACTCCACATCCAGAGGCACTAAGCCACTGAATCCCAGAACCAGGAGGCAACATCAGGGAAAGGCCTTGGCCTCTCTGCCCTGTTGTTGGCCCTTCAGAAGAACTGGTTGGCCACTGTGTGAAACAGGAGGCTGGACAAGGTGGACCCTCCCTGGTCTGACCCAGCAGGGCTCTTCTGATGTTCTTATGAAGGCCTCAGCCTCTCTGCCCTGCTGTTGGCCCTTCAGAGGAACTGGTTGGCCTCTGTGTGAAAGAGGAGGCTGGACTAGATGGACCCTCCCTGGTCTGATCCAGCAGGGCTCTTCTGATGTTCTTATGAAGGCCTCAGCCTCTCTGCCCTGTTGTTGGCCCTCCAGAGGAACTGGCTGGCCATTGTGTGAGACAGGAGGCTGGACTAGATGGACCCTCACTGGTCTGACCCAGCAGGGCTCTTCTGATGTTCTTATGAAGGCCTTGACCTTTCTGCCCTGTTGTTGGTCCTTCAGAGGAACTGGTTGGCCTCTGTGTGAGACAGGATGCTGGACTAGATAGACAGTGATCTGATCCAGCAGGGCTCTTCTCATGTTCTTATGAAGGCCTCGGCCTCTCTGCCCTGCTGTTGCCCCTCCAGAGGAACTGGCTGGCCACTGTGTGAAACAGGAGGCTGGACAAGGTGGACCCTCCCTGGTCTGACCCAGCAGGGCTCTTCTGATGTTCTTATGAAGGCCTCGGCCTCTCTGCCCTGTTGTTGGCCCTTCAGAAGAACTGGTTGGCCACTGAGTGAAACAGGAGGCTGGACAAGGTGGACCCTCCCTGGTCTGACCCAGCAGGGCTCTTCTGATGTTCTTATGAAGGCCTCAGCCTCTCTGCCCTGTTGTTGGCCCTTCAGAGGAACTGGTTGGCCTCTGTGTGAAAGAGGAGGCTGGACTAGATGGACCCTCCCTGGTCTGACCCAGCAGGGCTCTTCTGATGTTCTTATGAAGGCCTCAGCCTCTCTGCCCTGTTGTTGGCCCTTCAGAGGAACTGGTTGGCCTCTGTGTGAAAGAGAAGGCTGGACTAGATGGACCCTCCCTGGTCTGACCCAGCAGGGCTCTTCTGATGTTCTTATGAAGGCCTCAGCCTCTCTGCCCTGTTGTTGGCCCTTCAGAGGAACTGGTTGGCCTCTGTGTGAAAGAGGAGGCTGGACTAGATGGACCCTCCCTGGTCTGACCCAGCAGGGCTCTTCTGATGTTCTTATGAAGGCCTTGACTTTTCTGCCCTGTTGTTGGTCCTTCAGAGGAACTGGTTGGCTTCTGTGTGAGACAGGATGCTGGACTAGATAGACAGTGATCTGATTCAGCAGGGCTCTTCTCATGTTCTTATGAAGGCCTCGGCCTCTCTGCCCTGTTGTTGGCCCTCCAGAGGAACTGGCTGGCCACTGTGTGAGACGGGATGCTGGACTAGATGGACTATTGGTCTGATACAGCAGGGCTCTTCTGAGGCTCTTAACTACAAGTTATGTACAGCACCGCACCTCGTGTTGTTGGCATCTCTGCAAGAAGGCAATCCCAACGCCTTTAACCGATTGGGAAAAGATCAGATCCAAGAGAGCCGCCAATTTAATTCAGGGAAGGGAAGGAACATGCCGCTGCGGCATTGCAAGGAGACACCAGCCTAAGATTACAGAGGGAACTCTTCCTCTCCCCCCCACCCATCGTTTATTATTGGAAGGCAGATGAAGATAAAGACCTCCATAATGATCTGGCAGCTACTTCAGCGCAATTGAACGATTGTCACTGCCTTGAATGGTTGGCGGTGCTCGAATGAAAAAAAGCCAGGAAGAAGAAAACCCTTCCCGCAGACCCGAGGTCTCTCTTTGACGAGGGTCTCTAATTTTCTAGGGGCAGGCCCAGGTTTTTGAGGAGGGGAGGGGGAGAGGGTATCACTTCGCTAAGTCAAGCCAGCAAGTTGCTTGCTTTCTGCCTCTCTCTCCCCATCTATTTGCCTCCCTGCCTTCCTTCCTTCCTCCCTCCCTTTCTCGCTCCCTCCTTCCCTCTCTTCCTCCCTCTCTTCCTTCCTCCCTCTTTCCCTTCCTTCCTCCCTCCCTCTCTTCCTTCCTCCCTCCCTCTCTTCCTTCCTCCCATCCTCCCTCCCTCCTTCTCTTCCTTCCTCCCTTCCTTCCTCCCTCCCTCCCTCTCTTCCTCCCTCCCTCCTTCTCTTCCTCCCTCCCTCCCTCTCTTCCTTCCTCCCGCCCTCCTTCCCTCTCTTCCTTCCTTCCTCCCGCCTCCCTTCCACCCTTCCTCCCTCCCTTTCTCGCTCCCTCCTTCCCTCCCTCTCTTCCTTCCTTCCTCCCTCCCTCCCTTTCTTCCTTTCTTCCTTCCTCCTTCCTTTCCTTCCTTCCTCCCTCCCCCCTCCTTTCCTCCCTCCCTCCTTTCCTTCCTCCCCCTCCCTTCCACCCTCCCTCCCTCCCTTTCTCGCTCCCTCCCTCCCTCCCTTCCTTCCTCCCTCCCCTCTCCTTCCCTTCCCTTCCCTTCCTTCCTCCTTCCCTCCCCCTCCTTCCCTCCCTCCCTTCCTTCTTCCCTCCCTCCTTCCCTTCCTTCCTCCCCCTCCCTCCCTCCCTTCGTTCCTTCGTTCCTCCCTCCCTCCCTTCCACCCTCCCTCCCTCTCTTTCTCGCTCCCTCCCTCCCTTTCTTCCTTCCTCCCTCGCTTCCTTCATCCCTCCCTCCCTCCTTCCTTCCTTCCTCCCTCCCTCCTTCCTTCCATCCTTTGTTCCTTTCTGCCTGCCTTCCTTGCTCCCTCCCCTCCCTTCCTTCCTTCCCTTACCTCTCCATCTCAAAACTCCCCAAGGCAACATGCAGATTAATTAGATAAGAGCTCTCTCGGCCCCACCCACCTCACAGGGTGTCTGTTGTGGGGGAGGAAGATAAAGGAGATTGTGAGCCGCTCTGAGACTCTGAGAACCTGGCCTTGGATTCACTAGGACCTTCCTTCCTTCCTTCCTTCCTTCCTTCCTTCCTTCCTTCCTTCCTTCCTTCCTTCCTTCCTTCCTTCCTTCCTTCCTTCCCTCCCTCCCTCCCTCCTTCCTTCCTTCCTTCCTGGGCCAGATTAACAATGAGGCCAAGTAGGCACTGGCCTATGGGCCCCCACACCTTTAGGGGCCGGGCCAGCTTTCCCCCCCGGTTTCCCTCCTGCTTGCAGCCCTCCCAGCCTGCACGCGCAGCCAGCAACGGAGCCACTCTTTGCCCGAGTTGCCTGGTGAGGCTGCTGCTAGCATTGTTGCCACGTCTGCCTCTCCCCTGCAGCTTTTGAGAAGGTGCCTGCAGGCTGCAGCAGGGGCCACAGGCGGTAGGGCGGGCGCTCCGACTCTGAGATAATTTGCAGGGGCCTCCCGACATTTCGGCTGCCTAGGAGCCTCCACAAGGTTTAATCCGGCACTGCTTCCTTCTCTCCAACATCTGACGTTTAATCTATGTGGCTGTTACATTAAGCAAGTTTGGCCACCCCTGCTTATGGCATTATACCCCATTGAAGCCCCACCCTTCTCAGACTCCGCCCCCAAAACCCCCAGGTACTTCCCAACCCAGAGCTGGCAACCCTAGATCCCAACCTGAGAGCTGCCTCCAAATGCCTTGACTTTGGCCGTTTCAACTGCACAATTCTTTCTGCCACCAGTTCTCCCAAATCAGGACAAAGCGGTCCGCTCTCTTTCTTTCCTGACTAGGCAATCAGAATTCATGGCCGAGGACCTGTCTACCTTAGGGACCGCCTCTCTCCATATATTCCCCAGAGAGCACTGAGATCTAGCTCCCAAAATCTTTTAAAAATCCCTGGACCAAGGGAGGTCAAACTGAAAATAACTCGGGAGCAGGCCTTCTCAGTAACGGCCCCTCATTGGTGGAACCAATTACCAGCGGAGGTTCGAGCCCTGCGGGACTATAATCAGTTCCGCAGGGCCTGTAAAACTAGCCTTTTTCAAATGGCCTATAAGATTGAATCCTGAAATGACACCTAGCTATCTGATATGCATCCAATATGTCCGCATTGTAGCACCTGAACTGTAATGGTTTTAACAAATTATTTATTAATTACCGTATTTATTCAATGTATTTTAATGTATTTTACCGTATAATGTATTAAATGTAATCATGGTACTTCCATGTCTGTGAGCTTCTCTGATGTTCTTATGTGACACGGAATGTTGGACTGGATGGGCCACTGGCCTGATCCAACATGGCTTCTCTGATGTTCTTATGTGACACAGAGGGTTGGACTGGATGGGCCACTGGCCTGATCCAACATGGCTTCTCTGATGTTCTTATGTGACACAGAACGTTGGACTGCATGGGCCATTGGCCTGATCCAGCATGGCTTCCCTGATGTTCTTATGTGACACAGAGCGTTGGACTGGATGGGCCATTGGCCTGATCCAGCATGGCTTCTCTAATGTTCTTATGTTCTTATGAGTTGTCAACCCCCAGGTGTGCAAAAAAAAATTAGGAGGCTGTGAAAAATGACTGCGCAAAGAACAATTACAACTCGTGCAACGCAGCTTAATACAAGAATCACACACTCTCCGCAAACATTGTATCAGTGCTTCATCGCACTCTGCAATACATTGAGTATTTATGTTAACAGTGATTAAAGGGGAAATGCCACAATCAACTTTTTAACAGCAATACTTCTAAGAAAAACGTGCCAGGTTTAAACAGCAGTTACTTCTGTATGCAACATGCAAAGTTTGCAGTGTACTCGACCAACAGAGACAACAGTCCATGACTTAAGAATAAACACAGCCCCGTGGCGCAGAGTGTTAAAGTTGCAGTACTGCAGTCCTAAACTCTGTTCACGACCTGAGTTCAATCCCTGGTGGAAGCTGGGTTTTCAGGTAGCCGGCTCGAGGTTGACTCAGCCTTCCATCCTTCCGAGGTGGGTCAAATGAGTCCCCAGCTTGCTGGGGAGAAAGCGTAGAAGACTGGGGAAGGCAATGGCAAACCACCCCGTAAAAACGTCTGCCGTGAAAACATTGTGAAAGCAACATCACCTTTCCTTTCCTAGAAGAAGGAATCAAAAGTTGTTTTTCTGTTGATTGTCCACATGTATAGATTCAATAACATGGCGACACGCTTCCTAGGTTTTCTTATCTTCGCATGTTTCGAGCATCTTCTTTGACCACGTGATTATGTCTCTGGAACGAAGGCTCATAACATTATACAGAAATCATTTCCAACATTTACACAGACAAAATGGTTCTCCAGATGGGAACAAAAAAAATGAGAGAAGGTTACACAAAAGTAGGATGCAAGAGAAATACCCAAGGTATCGTAACCAAAAAACTAAGAAACATCAGTGTATAGAAATCATATACTTCTTATCAGGGCCCTTTTTGTAGCATGAACTCGTTTGCATATTAGGCCACCCCCCCCGATGCAGCCAATCCTCCAAGAGTTTACAGGGCTCTTCGTACAGGGCCTACTGTAAATTCTTGGAGGATTGGCTACATCAGCAGGGTGTGGCCTAATATGCAAAAGAGTTCCTGCTACAAAAAAAGTCCTGCTTTTTATGCAAAAGTAAACAGAACTCTAAATCAATCAAGTGGCTTTATAAACTTATGAGAATATTCCTTTGTGGAGCGCTTCTGCATTCATACTCTATTTCATATTGAAGCTGGAAGAAATTGAAGATATCAACATTTTGGAATCTGCTCTTGTATTGGATAAGGGATTGGAAATTGACACGGAGTGATCCTTCATTCATAAGGTGAGTTTTCTTTGCATGAGAACTTAATTCATTCATTCAGAGAAACATTTTGCATGACAATTTACAAACGTATTTCTTAAAATACATGGAGTTTTGCATTGATGATTGATTTGGTGTTCTAATGTTTAAAGATTTTTGTATAAGAAGTATATAATTTGATTACGCTGGTGTTTCTTAATTATTAGAAGTAGTAGAAGAAGAAGAAGACAGTAGATTTATACCCTGCCCTTCTCTCTGAATCAGAGTCTCAAAGCGGCCTACAATCTCCTTTCCCTTCCTCCTGCACAACAGACACCCTGTGAGGCAGGTGGGGCTGAGAGAGCTCTCCCAGAAGCTGCCCTTTCAAGGACAGAGTCTCTGAGTGGCTCACAATCTCCTTTCCCTTCCTCCCCCACAACAGACACCCTGTGAGGTGGGTGGGGCTGAGAGAGCTCTCCCAGAAGCTGCCCTTTCAAGGACAGAGGCTCAGAGCGGCCTACAATCTCCTTTCCCTTCCTCCCCCACAACAGACACCCTGTGAGGTGGGTGGGGCTGAGAGAGCTCTCCCAGAAGCTGCCTTTTCAAGGACAGAGTCTCAGAGCAGCCTACAATCTCTTTTCCCTTCCTCCCCCACAACAGACACCCTGTGAGGTGGGTGGGGCTGAGAGAGCTCTCCCAGAAGCTGCCTTTTCAAGGACAGAGGCTCAGAGCGGCCTACAATCTCCTTTCCCTTCCACCCCTGCAACAGACACCCTGTGAGGTGGGTGGGGCTGAGAGAGCTCTCCCAGAAGCTGCCCTTTCAAGGACAGAGGCTCAGAGCGGCCTACAATCTCCTTTCCCTTCCTCCCCCACAACAGACACCCTGTGAGGTGGGTGGGGCTGAGAGAGCTCTCCCAGAAGCTGCCTTTTCAAGGACAGAGTCTCAGAGCAGCCTACAATCTCTTTTCCCTTCCTCCCCCACAACAGGCACCCTGTGAGGTGGGTGGGGCTGAGAGAGCTCTCCCAGAAGCTGCCTTTTCAAGGACAGAGGCTCAGAGCGGCCTACAATCTCCTTTCTCTTCCACCCCCGCAACAGACACCCTGTGAGGTGGGTGGGGCTGAGAGAGCTCTCCCAGAAGCTGCCCTTTCAAGGACAGAGTCTCAGAGCAGCCTACAATCTCTTTTCCCTTCCTCCCCCACAACAGACACCCTGTGAGGCAGGTGGGGCTGAGAGGGCTCTCACAGCAGTTGCCCTTTCAAGGACAACCTCTGCAAGACCTATGGCCGACCCAAGGCCATTCCAGCAGGTGCAAGTGGAGGAGTGGGGAATCAAACCCGGTTCTCCCACATAAGAGTCCACGCACTTAACCACTGTACCAAACTTAACCACTACGTCAAAGGTGGACAATAAATGAAGGAAACGAATAAATAGAAAGCTGAATCTTCCCGACATTCCAGTTCCTGTATCCCAGTTGACAACCGGGGACTAGATTCCTGACCATTTCCCCCTTCACACACACACACACACATGCTTGGCACCAGTCTAGGGTTCCCAGCCTCCCACTTGGGGTGGGGTTTTCCCCTGTATTTGGGGGTCCCAACCCACCACCACAGAATTGGCCAGTGGGAGAGCCCCACCCTTAAAGAGTGCCAGTGCACTGCAAACGTCCCTGGTGCGATGACATCACCTGGAATTGGGCACATCATGGGGGGATGCTCTAGCATTTGGAAAAAACTCTATGGTAACCATAGAGCTTCCCCCCCCATGCTAGAGCAGGGGTAGCCAAACTTGCTTGACATAAGAGCCACATAGAATAAACATCAGATGTTTGCGATCCGGAAGACAAGGAAGGAGGGAGGCAGATAGATGGCGAGGGGAGAGGTTTAGGGTTGCCAAGTCCAATTCAAGAAATATCTGGGGACTTTGGGGGTGGAGCCAGGAGACATTAGGGGTGGAGCCAAGATCAAGGCTGTGAAGAGCATTAATGAACTCCAAAGGGAGTTCTGGCCATCACATTTAAAGCGACGGCACACCTTTTCAATTCCTTCCTTCCATAGGAAATAATGCATAGGGGGCACCTTCTTTTGGGGCTCATAGAATTGGACCCCCTGGTCCAATATTTTTGAAACTTGGTGGGTATTTTGGGGAGAGGCACTAGATGCTATTCTGAAAATTTGGTGCCTCTACCCCAAAAAACAGCCCCCCCAGAGCCCCAGATACCCACAGATCAATTCGCCATGATTTCCTATGGGAATAAATCTCCATTTATTTCCCTTCCCTCCCCCCGCTTTCTGATGACCCTGAAGCGGGGGGAGGGCCTCCAAACTGGGGGATCCCCTGTCCCCACCTGGGGATTGGCAACCCTAGGAGAGGTGGAAAGGAAGCAACTTTAAATGCATTTTCTAAGCCACCAGCTGGCTTGTCTTGGAGACGCTATTTTAAAAAGAGAAATGCCTTCTTCAAGCCAGTCAACAGGACGGTGGGGCTACAGGGGCCACACAATATGTGTGAAAGAGCCACAGTTTGGCCACTATGGTCGCAACCACCAGGCTGGGAGATTGCTGGGGGTTTGCTGCTGGAGCCTGGGAAAGGTAGGATGAGAAGGTAGAGCCACCTGTATGCAAGAGAGGGAGCCTCATCCCACTCTTCATTTTGCTTTCCATTCAGAAACTGTTCGTATAGGGAAAGGGGTAGTAAAAAGTGAAGTAGAACCTGGTTATGGAATAGAGAAAACTCCACCCCCTAGCCCTCTCTCTGTGTAAATTAGTTAAAATGCAGCAGTTTGTTACACTCAGCAGCTCCGGTGAGTAAAGCTCATTTATACCACTACCCAGGGGTCGTTTTGTAGAAAAATAGGTGGTGGAGCTCATCCAGGGATTGTTATGCAGCTGCACCTGCTATTCAGTGGACAAGGAGGGAAGGAGGAGGTGGAACTGTCAGAAAGCTTTAGGAGCTGTGCTCCTGTGAATCCGAGGCCTGCCACTGCCCCAGGGAGATCTCAACAATGTGGGCATGCAAACTGTTTATTTTGGTTGCTTCATGAGTGTGTGTGTGTGTGTGTGTGTGTTCACTTTCATTTAGGGGAAGTGCAGCTGCTGCAGAACAGAAAAGGCAAAAGAAGAGGAGGAAATGAAGACTGTATTCAGTGGAACTGCACTGCTGTTTGTTTGTTTGTTTGTTTGTTTGTTTGTTTGTTTGTTTGTTTGTTTGTTTGAAATGGGAAAGCCTCCAGGCTCCACCCCCAAAATCTCCCTGCTCCACCCCAAAGTCTCCAGATATTTCCTGAGCCTAATCCCTCTGGACCTGGCAACTTGAGGTGTTTCCCAACCCTAAGGCCTTAGGTGTTTCCTAACCCTGGTGCTGTCAGGGCCTGCCCTGGCCCAGTCTCAACTTGGGAAGGAAAGTCCCCAGAGGAAGAGGCAGGTTCTTCTTACACACCCCTTTCTGCTTCCCTCTATGCATGGGATGGAGAAGGTAGAGAAAGAAGTACTTTTCTCCCTTTCTCACAATACGAGAACTCATAGACATTCAATGAAATTGCTGAGCAGTCGGGTTAGAACAGATAAAAGGAAGTACTTCTTCACCCAGAGGGTGATTAACACGTGGAATTCACAGCAACAGGAGGTGGCGGCGGCTACAAGCACAGCCAGCTTCAACAGGGGAATGGATAAACATCTGGAGCAGAGGTCCATCAGTGGCTATTAGCAACAGCGTATTGTCTGTCTGGGGCAGTGATGCTCTGTATTCTTGGTGCTTGGGGAGGCCACAGTGGGAGGGCTTCTGGTGTCCTGGCCCCACTGATGGACCTCCTGATGCCACCTGGGTTTTTTGGCCACTGTGTGACACAGAGTGTTGGACTGGATGGGCCATCGGCCTGATCCAACATGGCTTCTCTTATGTTCTTCTGTCTGGGACAGCAATGCTCTGTATTCTTGGTGCTTTGAGGGGCACAGTGGGAGGGCTTCTAGTGTCCTGGCCCCACTGATGGACCTCCTGATGGCACCTGGGTTTTTTTTAACCACTTTGTGACAAAGAGTGTTGGACTGGATGGGCCATTGACCTAATCCAACATGGCTTCTCTTATGTTCTTATGTCTGGGGCAGTGATGCTCTGTATTTTGGTGCTTTGGGAGGAGGGGACAACAGTGGGAGGGCTTCTGATGTCCTGGCCCCACTGATGGACCTCCTGATGGCACCTGGGTTCTTTTGGCCACTGTGCGACACAGAGTGTTGGACTGGATGGGCCATTGGCCTGATCCAACATGGCTTCCCTTATGTTCTCATGCCTTCTGAGTCTTCTTAATGGCTCTCCTCGGGCACGGTACCACAGAGGCAGAAACCTCTGAGAAATCCCACCTCCGCGGCCTACCCGGCCTCTCCAGTCAGCCAGCTTTCTATGATCCTTAATAATTACAGCTGCGAGTCAATAGCAGTTAGGCCTAACAGCCACTCAACGGAATTGACGCAAATTATTTTAATTTTATGTTTGCATTGACTGGTCTTTTCCAGGTTGGCGCACCTTCTCGTTTGGAGGCAGGGGGAGGGGAGTGAGAAAGGAGGAGCGCCCAGGAAAAGCAAGGCATAATTAATTGCCCCCCCGGCACCATGCAGCCAGCTCAACACCCACTTACAAATAATTAATTCTCACTGGTACACGCAGCCTGCCTCGTCAGTTTTCTGAGAAATAAACGACAAGGCCAGTAAAATGTACGAGGGATGCAGCTTCCAACTGGGAAACAGGGCATGATTTCCTGCATTGCTGGCTCTGCGTTGGGAAATTATATTCTGGATTTGGGGGGTGGGGGGTGGAGCCTGGGGAAGTCTGGGTTTGAGGAAGGAAGGAACCTCAGCAGGGTATAAGAAGAACGTGAAGAGGAAGCTATTGGATTTATATCCTGTCCTCCAAAACTCAGTCTCAGAGTGGCCTACAATCTCCTTTCCCTTCCTCCCCCACAACAGACACCCTGTGAGGTGGGTTCGGCTGAAAGAGCTCTCCCAGAAGCTGCCCTTTCAAGGACAGAGTCCCAGAGCGGCCTACAATCTCCTCTCTCTTCCTCCCCCACAACAGACACCCTGTGAGGTGGGTGGGGCTGAGAGAGCTCTCCCAGAAGCTGCCCTTTCATGGGCAGAGTCTCAGAGCGGCCTACAATCTCCTTTGCCTTCCTCCTCCAGAACAAACACCCTGTGAGGTGGGAGGGGCTGAGAAAGCTCTCCCAGAAGCTGCCCTTTCAAGGACAGAGTCTCAGAGTGTCCAACAATCTCCTTTCTCTTCCTCCCCCACAACAGACACCCTGTGAGGTGGGTGGGGCTGAGAGAGCTCTCCCAGTAGCTGCCCTTTCACGGACAGAGTCTCAGAGCGGCCTACAATCTCCTTTCCCTTCCTCCTTCACAACGGACACCCTGTGAGGTGAGCGGAGCTGAGAATGCTCTTCCAGAAGTTGCCCGTTCAAGGACAGAGTCTCAGAGCTGCCAACACTCTCTTTTCCCTTCTTCCCCCACAACTTATCCCCCTGTGAGGCAGGTGGGGCTGAGAGACTTCTTCCAGAAGCTGCCCTTTCAAGGACAATTCTTCCGAGAGCTATGGCTGACCCAAGGCCATTCCAGCAGGTGCAAGTAGAGGAGTGGGGAATCAAACCTGGTTCTCCCATATAAGAGTCCACACACTTAACCACTATACCAAACTGGCTCTCTATATAATGATGTAGAGTTCACCGTCCAAAGCAGCCATTTTCTCCAGGGGAACTGATTTTGGTCAACTGATAAAGGCAGATCATTCAAGTGACTGGCAGTCCTAAAACTCTAGTCCCAGTGCTCAGTTTGGCGTTGCCAGCTTCCAGGTAAGGCCTGGAGATCTCCTGCTTTTACAAACTGATCTCCAATGGCAGAGATCAGCTTCCCTGGAGAAAATGTACTGCAAGATAAATCACCGGTGAAAAATGCCGCTTTCGCACTTACAGTGTGTATATGTGTTCTATTTAGTGCAATTTAGAAAAAAGTATAAGTCTATAAACAGGCATGAATAATGCAGCCACTCAAAGCTGAAACACAACACCAAAACACAAAGTGTCCTTTTCTCCTCCCAAGCATCCTTGTAGTAAGCTTTAATCATCAGGCAACTGCTGCTTTTTTCAGTTCATAAATCTACAATTTGGGTAGTCTTTAAGTGTTCAGCCATAAAAATCAAACTGAGAGAATAAGGAACCGTCTCCCCAGGATTTTCCACGGTTTCGTGTCTCTGTCCTTCCTCAGCCTTTTCTCTCGAATATGCTGCTTTTTCCCAAAGACACAGTTTCTCTATATCAAACACGGATTAATGCATGTTACTCCTGGAGAAAATGGCTGCTTGGAAGGGTGGGCTCCATGCCATGGCATTGTAGCCTGCTGAAGGCCATCCCCTTCCCAAACCCCACCCTCTCTCAGCTCAGTGGCTATTAGCCACAGCATATTCTTGGAACTCTCTGTCTGGGGCAAGTGATGCTCTGTCATCTTGGTGCTTGGGGGGCACAGTGGGAGGGCTTCTAGTGTCCTGGCCCCACTGGACCTCCTCATGGCACCTGGGTTTTTTGGCCACTGTGTGACACAGAATGTTGGACTGGATGGGACAATTTGGACTGATCCAACATGGCTTCTCTTATGTTCTTATGTCTGGGGCAGTGATGCTCCGTCTTCTTGGTGCTTGGGGGCACAGTGGGAGGGCTTCTAGTGTTCTGGTCCCACTGATGGACCTCCTGATGGCACATGGGTTTTTTGGCCACTGTGTGACACAGAATGTTGGACTGGATGGGCCATTGGACTGATCCAACAGGGCTTCTCTTATGTTCTAAACCCCAGCCCCCCCCCATGTTTTAGACTCTGAGTTTTAGACTGAGGGCAGTAATGACTCTCAAGGTTCTAGTCCTTATGGCCACACAGAACACATCCACGAGGGGCCATACAATCAAGATGTAAAACCTTCTCTGCTGGAAATGTCCGCCTTAATGGATCAAAGTCCGCAACAATGAGCTCCCTCTTCCATTTTATTTTGTGTATGTTGTTTGCACCTGGAAGTCATGGTGATGTCTGCCCCCTACTGGACAAGGAAGATGTTCAGAGAAGCGGCTCAATACAGCCTGCTCTGCCTTCCGCTTCTTGTATTCCATGGAGGTTTCCCTTCCACCATGGCTTTTTTGGAGCAGGAGTGCAGTTCTGGCTGGCTTGGAGCCAGGGTGTGTGTGGCCTAATATGCACATGAGTTCCTGTAGGCCTTTTCCTACCAAGGAAGCCCCATGGGAAACAATGGTGTGTATTTGTAACAATTCTAACATTCGCAGCTTTATGTAAGTGTGTATTTACCACATGAAAAAGAAGAAGACTGCAGATTTATACCTCGCCCTTCTCTCTGAATCAGAGACTCAGAGCATCTTACAATCTTCTATATCTTCTCCCCCCACAACAGACACCGTATGAGGTGGGTGGGGCTGAGAGACCTCTTCCAGAAGCTGCCCTTTCAAGGACAGAGTCTCAGAGCAGCCTACAATCTCCTATATCTTCTCCCCCACAATAGATACCCTGTGAGGCAGGAGGGGCTGAGAGACCTCTGACAGAAGCTCCCCTTTCAAGGACAGAGTCTCAGAGCAGCCTACAATCTCCTTTCCCTTCCTCCCCAAACTGACACCCTGTAAGGTGGGTGGAGCTGAGAGAGCTCTCCCAGAAGCTGCCTTTTCAAGGACAGAGTCTCAGAGGGGCCTACAATCTCCTTTCCCTTCCTCCCCCACAACAGACACCCTGTGAGGCAGGTGGGCTGAGAGAGCTCTCCCAGAAGCTGCCTTTTCAAGGACAGAGTCTCAGAGCAGCCTACAATCTCTTTTCCCTTCCTCCACCACAACAGACACCCTGTGAGGCAGGTGGGGCTGAAAGGGCTCTCACAGCAGCTGCCCTTTCAAGACAACCTCTGCAAGACCTATGGCCGACCCAAGGCCATTCCAGCAGGTGCAAGTGGAGGAGGGGGGAATCAAACCCAGTTCTCCCATATAAGAGTCCACACACTTAACCACTACACCAAACTGGCTCTCAGAGCTGGGAAACCTAAGACTTCTCAGAGAAGCGACAGGGTACAAACGAGGAAGCCAGGGTGGCTTTGCAGAGAGAGACCGCCTTTCCGAGCGTAGAAATTAATCTTCATTCACTGGGACAAATTGGTGGTGGAATGGGCTATTAAGGAGAAGGACGCCTGGAAGGGGAGAAAGGAAGTCACAGGGGGCCTCTCCAAATCGCAGGAGAGTGGCTGGCGCTTTGGGTCCTGCTAAGGTGTGGGGCCAGGCCTTCCGGCTCTCTCTGGCACTCTCTTTGTTCCTGCCGGCAGCACAGTCTCTGAGCCGTGCGGTGCTCGATCAATAGGCCAACAGCCTTTGCATGGATCATACATGCAAAGAACAGATTTCTGGGATCGATGCGAAGGAGGAGGCAGGGGGCCGAAGCCGCACTGTCGGATGGCCGGTTTCCACAGCAACGGGGCCTGTTCCTTCAACGGCCTCCCGCATACCTTGCCGAACCCCCTCCGGTGCCAATTTTGCCTATGGGTAAGGTGGAGTTCCAGCCATCAGCTCCGACGGATATCGGGAGGCTATTTTTGCTTCAGGTCTTGCGGGGAAGAAATTGGTTTACAAAAAGGAGGGGAGAGAGCAGAAAAGCAGCAAGCAGGAGCTGGATTTGAGCCTGGTAGCACACAGGGATACCAACTCTGGGTTGGTAAATTCCTGGGGGCTTGGGGGGTGGAGCCAGCAGAGGGTGGGGCTTGGGAAGGGGAGGGAGCTCTGTGGGGTATAATGCCAGAGAGCAGGGGGTGTCGAACTCATTTGTTATGCGGCTGGATCTGACATAAATGAGACCTTGTTGGGCCGGGCCGTGTCAGGCTGGGCCGTGTGTGGACCTATTTAAGTTTCGGTCGCAGAAATATAATTTTATAAAGAGTACAGACAAACACAAATACATTTTTTTAGAAAACTTAAAACATGCTTCAAACGTTAGCACTCGTTGGTCTTCAAGGTGTTTTCTTTGCATTTCTCCCATGGGATCCAGGGAATTGGGCAAAGGAAGCTCTGGCTCTTTCCTTCCTTCCCCAGGGGACTGAGGTGGGGGGAACTTCAGCCAATAGAAGGAAGAGAGGCTTGGCTCAGTAGCTCTGCTGTGTGATGTGAGAGAGCCTGGCAAAGCAAGCTATTCCTCCCCCCTTCCTCCCCAAAGGAGGAGCCTCAGCCAATGGAGAAAACAGAGGACTTTGCTCTGTAGCTCCTGTGCAATTGAGCAAGTCTGGAAAAGGAAGCTGTGATGCAAAAGGAAGCAAGAGAGAGGGAGAAGGAAGCAGACGACAGCCAGTTGCTTGGGGGCCTGATAAGAGCCCTCCGAGAGCTTTATTCAGCCCCCAAACTGCATGTTTGACAGCCCTGCCATAGAGTCTATCTTCCCTCCCTCCTTCTTTTCTTCTTCCCTCTCTCCTTCCCTTCCTTTCATCCTCCCTCCCTCCCTCCCTTCCTCCCTCCCTCTCTCCCTCCCTCTTTCCTTCTTCCCTCTCTCCTTCCCTTCCTTTCATCCTCCCTCCCTCCTTCGTCCCTCCCTCCTTCGTCCCTCCCTCCCTCCCACCCTCTCTTCCTCCCTCCCTCCTTCCTCCCTCCCTCCCTTCTTTCCTTCTTCCCTCTCCTCCTTCCCCTTCCTTTCATCCTCTTTCCCTTCCTCCCTTCCTTTCTTCCTCCCTCCCTTCTTTCCTCCCTCTCTTCCTCCCTCCTTCCTCCCTCCCTTCCACCCTCTCTCCTTCCTCCCTCCCTCCGTTCCTTCCTTGCTCCCTTCCTCCCTCCGTTCCTCCATCCATCCATCCATCCTTCCTCCCTCCCTTCCTCCCTCCCTTCCACCCTCTCTCCCTCCCTTCTTCCTTCCTCCCTCCCTTTCTTCCACCCTCTCTCCCTCCTTCCTCCCTCCCTCCCTTCCTCAATCCCCTCTCTCCCTCTCTCCCTTCCTTCTACCTCTATTCCTCCCTCCTCCCTCCCTTGCTCCCTTCCACCCTCCCTCCCTCCCTCTCTTCCTCAATTCCTCCCTCCCTTCCAACCTCTCTCCCTCCTCCCTCCCTCTCCCTTCCTCCCTCCCTCCCTCCCTCCCTCCCTTCCTTCCTTCCTTCCTTCCTTCCTTCCTTCCTTCCTTCCTTTCTTCCTTCCTCCCTCCCTCCCTCCCTTCCACTCTCTCTCTCTCTCTCTCTCATCCCTCCATCCTTCTTCCTTCCTTGCTCCCTTCCTTCCTTCTCTTCCCTCTCCATCTCAAAGCTTCCCTGGGGCACCATGCAAATTAATTAGATAATGCGTTTAAAGTGCTTTGTAAATGAAGTGTGCCGTACAGCAGTGGTTAGAATCTTTAATGCACCCAGATTGAAGGCCTGCCAGCTGTTTATTAATTCAGCGATTAATTATTATTATTATTGAAATCCAGCCTCATTTTCCCCTCCTCTCCCCCTCCCCTTTTTCATCTACTCTCTTTGTCCTTTCTGGCCTACCAGAGAATCCTCCAAAGGTCTCCTCCACTCCATAGCTGCCAGTACCAAAGGTGGTGGAGCTAATCCAGGGCTAGTTATGCAGCTGCACCTCCTATTCAATGGACAAGATGGGAAGGAAGAGAAGAAGAAGAAGATATTGGATTTATATCCCGCCCTCCACTCCGAAGAGTCTCAGAGCGGCTCACAATCTCCTTTACCTTCCTCCCCCACAACAGACACCCTGTGAGGTGGGTGGGGCTGAGAGGACTCTCACAGCAGCTGCCCTTTCAAGGACAACCTCTGCCAGAGCTCTGGCTGACCCAAGGCCATTCCAGCAGGTGCAAGTGGAGGAGTGGAGAATCAAACCCGGTTCTCCCAGATAAGAGTCCGCACACTTAACCACTACACCAAACCGGCACCAAACTGGAGGAGGAACTCTCAGAAGGTTCAGGAGCTATGCTCCTGGGAGCTCCTGCTGAATCCGAGGCCTGGTAATAGGGAAAGTAGTCTTTAGATTTGGCTTCTCATTCTTCCTTTAACCGGAACTTGACTGTGAAGTGGAACTACTAGAATAAATGTAAGTTCACCTTTTTTTGCAATATACTTCTTGGGAGATTTATTGACTGCACTCAAGACCAGGCTTCTATGACTGCACAAAAACTCTGCGATATTAGCCGAATATCCAATAGCTACTTGAGGTGCAATTCCACTCTGTGAGATGCACGGCGGTTTTGCATTTAAATGCATGCATGTTCAAGGCGAGGCACCCTTTGATTTAATTTGTAGCGATTCACACAAGGGTGGAATTCTGGCAGGAGCTTCTTTGCATATTAGATCACGCACCCCTGATGAAGCCAATCCGCCAAGAGCTTATAAGGCTCTTTTTTGTAAGCTTTTGGAGGATTGGCTACATCAGGGTGCGTGGCCGAATATGCAGATGAGCTCCTGCTAGAATTCCACCCCTGGATTCACATAAGGAAGCAGAAGCCTGAAGCAGTGTTCCCTCTAAGCTGAGTTAGTGTGAGCTAGCTCACAGTTTTTTAGCCTCCACCTCACACATTTGTGTCTTAGCTCAGGAAGGAGGGCTCCAGAGCGAACTGACTTATGCAGTAGTCAAATCACTCGCTCACAACATATGAACATATGAAGCTGCCTTATACTGAACCAGACCCTTGGTCCATCAAAGTCAGTATTGTCTTCTCAGACTGGCAGTGGCTCTCCAGGGTCTCAAGCTGAGGTTTTTCACACCTATTTGCCTGGACCCTTTTTTTGGAGATGCCAGGGATTGAACCTGGGACCTTCTGCTCCCAAGCAGATGCTCTACCACTGAGCCACCGTCGCTCCCCTAAACGTGAATGCCAGTAGCTTACACAGTAGAATTTTTGCTCACAAGACTCCACACCCTAGAGCAGGGGTGGCCAAACTGTGGCTTGGGAAACACATGTGGCTCTTTCACACATATTGTGTGGCTCTCAATGCCCAGACAACTCCATCAGCTGGGTTGGAGAAGACATTTCTCTCTTTAAATCACTTCTCCAAGCCAAGCCAACTGGCAGCTTGCAGAATGCATTTAAAGTTGCTCTCTTTCCACATCTCTCTCCCGCACCTATTTTCCTTCCTTCCTTCCCTTCCTTCCTTCCTTCCTTCCTTCCTTCCTTCCTTCCTTGTGGCTCTCAAACATCTGACGTTCATGTCTTGTGGCTCTCAAATCACTTGACATTTATTCTATGTGGCTCTTAAATTAAGCAAGTTTAGCCACCTTTGGCCTAGAGAGATCCTTGGCCTGAAGACTGCCAACTCAAGAGAGGGACACAAAATGTTTTACAAGGAATTTTCTGAAGACAGAATAAGGAGGTTGTTTCGTTCGGCCTCCCAACATCTGTTGGCCATCCCCAGTCCAAGAGATGCCCGCCTCACCTCAACTAGAGCCAGGGCTTTTTCAGTCCTGGCCCCAACCTGGTGGAATCAGCTCCTACAGAGATCCAGGCTCTACCTGGCTTATTAGCCTTCCGTAGGGCCTGTAAAATGGAGCTGTTGTGCCAGGTTTTTAGCTGAGGCTGCAAACGTCTATTCTTGATCTGGTTGGCCTCCCCGGCCATCTGTGCTAGGAATTGAAATAAAAACTGCCATGATGTGAGACGGCTAGGCTGGGCAATATGTGATGACATTACCATTTTCGCACACAGCTAACCTCGCAGTCACAATCCTGCTCCCTCTGCAGCGTCTGATCGGATTTCCCACCATCTGCGCCGAAGTTATAGGAAGTGCCGCGGCTTTTGCGTAGCAAACGTAAACCGCTGAAACCCAGTTTACGTTTGCTACGCAAAAGCCGCGGCACTTCCTGTAACTCCGGCACAGATGGTGGGAAATTAGGGTTGCCAATCCCCAGGTGGGGGCAGGGGATCCCCCGGTTTGGAGACCCTCCCCCCGCTTCAGGGTCATCAGAAAGCGGGGGGAGGGGAGGGAAATGTCTGCTGGGAACTCTGTTATTCCCTATGGAGATTAATTCCCATAGAAAATCATGAATTGATCCGCGGGTATCTGGGGCTCTGGGGGGGCTGTTTTTGGGGGTAGAGGCACCAAATTTTCAGTATAGCATCTAGTGCCTCTCCCCAAAGTATCCCCCAAGTTTCAAAAAGATTGGACCAGGAGGTCCAATTCTATGAGCCCCAAAAGAACGTGCCCCTATCCTTCATTATTTCCTATGGAAGGAAGGCATTGAAAAGGTGTGCCGTCCCTTTAAATGTGATGGCCAGAACTCCCTTTGGAGTTCAATTATGCTTGTCACAGCCTTGATCTTGGCCCCACCCCTACTGTCTCCTGGCTCCACCCCCAAAGTCTCCTGGCTCCACCCCCAAAGTCCCCAGATATTTCTTGAATTGGACTTGGCAACCCTATGGGAAATCCAGCAGATGCTGCGAAGGGAACAGGATTGTGACTGCGAGGTAAGCTGTGTGCGAAAACGGTAATGGTCATCTGAGTGCTGTTGTCCTATAAACAGACAACATCTGAGTGCTGTTGTCCTATAAACAGACAACAGTCCTATATAAATGTTTTTATTGTATTTTATTGTTTTATCCTATGTTGTACTCCATCCTGAGCCCTGCAGGGAATGGACGGAATAGAAATATACTAAAATAAAAATAAAATAAATGATGGAGTGCCAGAGACGGGAGCCTGAAACTTGGAACAAACTGACACAGTCAGAGTGCATGCAAACTTTGAGGAGATGCCTTGAAACCAGCTCTGGAAGCCACAAACTGCTAGAGGCTGCACGGCCCGTGATGCGGGAATAAAAATGGACATGTTTTATGGCCTCTTAAATGCGGGAGATGCGCTTGTGGCATTGATTCTTCAGCAGGCGTCTTCTGGCACTGGGCCCAAAGAGTCTTTCAGATGTACCTGCCTTTCCCTCCGCCCTACCTCTTCCTTTCTTCTTCCTTTGAGACCTGCGAAGGAAGTAAATTTAAGAAGTCAGTTGTGTGGAAATTAGCTCTCTCTCCTGATTTTTTTTTTTCTTCCTTTGCTGATGGTTTGGGCGTCATTTGTCTCTATTGTCTGCAAATTAGTCTTCCACAGGAGAGTAATCAGACGGCTAATATAGACACAAATGAAATCGGCCCTTGTTAACTATTCAAAACAAGAGGTCTGTAAAGACCGGACCCAGTCAACCCTCCACTGAGGACTCAGGAAAGGAAGAGTGGAGGCTGCCCAAAGGTAGAGCCATTGGGGCTGCTTGCAAACGCACGGGGAGTATCAAAATTCCTTTGTCCTTGGCTGTCCATTTGATCTGACCCAGATGATGGGCAAGAGGGACTTTTGTGGTAGACCACTGACTCCCTAACCCCACTCTGGATAGCTGGGCCTCAAAAATGTTGGATTCTCTGGACTTGGTACTGCCAGGGAACCACGAGAAAAGTACCAGAGTGCTCACGGCTTGAACGCAGCAAAGGTGGGGCAGCAGATTTACAAAGTTACACGGAGACAGCATCTAAATCAGATCTAAAACTGGCAAGTAACTTTTATGAAAGGAAATACATACTGGAGACTGCAGGTAAGAGCAGAGGCGACCCGCCCACTAGGAAGAGCTAGGTGGCTGCCTAGGGCGCTGGCCAGGGGGTGCCACATTGGACCCTCCTCCTCCATCCCTGCCTCCCAGGCAATTAATATTGCTTGGGAGGAGAGGCCCTCTAAGAGCTGGGAAGAGGCCACAAACTGTCTATCTTTGAGAGGGCAGCTTCTGAGAGAGCTCTCTCAGCCCCACCCACCTCACAGGTTGCCTGTTGTGGGGAAGGAAGGGAAAGGAGATTGGAGGCCACTCTGAGACTCTGCCCTTGAAAGGGCAGCTTCTGGGAGAGCTCTCTCAGCCCCACCCGCCTCACAGGGTGTCTGTTTTGAGGTAAAAAGGGAAAGGAGATTGTAGGCCGCTCTGAGACTCTGTCCTTGAAAGGGCAGCTTCTGGGAGAGCTTTCTCAGCCCCACCTGCCTCACAGGGTGTCTGTTGTGGGAGGAGGAAGGGAAAGGAGATTGTAGGCCCCTCTGAGACTCTGTCCTTGAAAGGGCAGCTTCTGGGAGAGCTCTCTCAGCCCCACCCGCCTCACAGTGTGTCTGTTGTGGTAGGAGGAAGGGAAAGGAGATTGTAGGCCACTCTGAGACTCTGTCCTTGAAAGGGCAGCTTCTGGGAGAGCTCTCTCAGCCCCACCCGCCTCACAGGGTGTCTGTTGTGGGAGGAGGAAGGGAAAGGAGATTGTAGGCCACTCTGAGACTCTGTCCTTGAAAGGGCAGCTTCTGGGAGAGCTCTCTCAGCCCCACCCGCCTCACAGGGTGTCTGTTGTGGGAGGAGGAAGGGAAAGGAGATTGTAGGCCACTCTGAGACTCTGTCCTTGAAAGGGCAGCTTCTGGGAGAGCTTTCTCAGCCCCACCTGCCTCACAGGGTGTCTGTTGTGGGAGGAGGAAGGGAAAGGAGATTGTGGGCCGCTCTGAGACTCTGTCCTTGAAAGGGCAGCTTCTGGGAGAGCTTTCTCAGCCCCACCTGCCTCACAGGGTGTCTGTTGTGGGAGGAGGAAGGGAAAGGAGATTGTGGGCCGCTCTGAGACTCTGTCCTTGAAAGGGCAGCTTCTGGGAGAGCTTTCTCAGCCCCACCTGCCTCACAGGGTGTCTGTTGTGGGGGGAGGAAGGGAAAGGAGATTGTAGGCCGCTTTGAGACTCTGTCCTTGAAAGGGCAGCTTCTGGGAGAGCTTTCTCAGCCCCACCTGCCTCACAGGGTGTCTGTTGTCGGGGGAGGAAGGGAAAGGAGATTTTAGGCCACTCTGAGACTCTGCCCTTGAAAGGGCAGCTTCTGGGAGAGCTCTCTCAGCCCCACCTGCTCCACAGGCTGCCTGTTGTGGGGGAGAAAGGAGATTTTAGGCCGCTCTGGGACTCTGTCCTTGAAAGGGCAGCTTCTGGGAGAGCTTTCTCAGCCCCACCTGTTTCACAGGGTGTCTGTTGTGGGGGGAGGAAGGGAAAGGAGATTGTAGGCCATTCTGAGACTCTGCCCTTGAAAGGGCAGCTTCTGGGAGAGCTCTCTCAGCCCCACCTGCTCCACAGGCTGCCTGTTGTGGGGGAGAAAGGAGATTTTAGGCCGCTCTGGGACTCTGTCCTTGAAAGGGCAGCTTCTGGGAGAGCTTTCTCAGCCCCACCTGTTTCACAGGGTGTCTGTTGTGGGGGGAGGAAGGGAAAGGAGATTGTAGGCCGCTCTGAGACTCTGTCCTTGAAAAGGCAGCTTCTGGGAGAGCTCTCTCAGCCCCACCCACCTCACAGGGTGTCTGTTGTGGGGGAGGAAGGGAAAGGGGATTGTCTGGCTTCTTCAGTACCCACTCCACCCCACCACCCGCCCCCTTCTGCCACCCCCACATGCAAAGGCAAAGAGGGCACATGCTTTGGTGCGGTGGTGCAGCAAGGCTCTGAGCAGTGCAGAGAGGCCACGCACTGGCCGCTCAAAGTCTCTCCACTTCTCCTTCTGGAAGGCGGAGTGACAGCAAGCGACCAGCACGTGGCCTCTCTGCATTGCTCAGAGTCTTGCCATGCTGTTGTGCACACCATCCCCACCCACTGGCTTTGCCCTCGGAGGCAGTGGGTGGTGGGGGATGAGGCCTCGCCTAGGGCTCCAGATGCCCTAGGGCTGCCCCTGGGTAAGAGATAGAGATAGATTATCTATTCTAGGTAACTAGATGTTGTTGGATGCTAGACACATGCCCAGCCTCCGTGGTGCAAGATCAGAGACCATGCAGCTTCTTTGTGTGCATGTCAGAAAGAAACAGAGGAAATTGCTCCTAAGAGTATCATTCTACTTCAAAGGAAACGATCAGATAGCAGGTAGGAAAGGATGCTTGATGTGTCCTCATCTCTCTGGCAGTCTAAATTGTTTGGTGCCATCTCTTAAGCCTGAGACAGGAGACAGCACAAAGTCCCCCCACTTCCAACAGGAAAAAGGTCCAAGCAGTATGTAAGCCTGGGTAGGGAAATTCCGGGAGATTTGGGAGGTGGAGCCTGGAGAAGCTGAAGCTTAGAGAGGGGAGAGACCTCAGGAGGGCATGATGCCATACAGCACACCCTCCAAAGCAGACATTTTCTCCAGGGGAACTAATCATTGTTATCCGGGAATCAATTGAAATAGCAGGAGATCTCCAGGCCCCACCTGGAGGTTGGCAACCATAGTGAGAAGGGGGCAAGCTCAACATTGTCAGGCAGGTGACCAGAGCGAAAGGTCTTAGAGGGGGGGTGCAATGGTCTTGCAGCAGAGATGGCAGTCTGCTCTCTGTGTGGTGGAAGTGGTGGGATTGGACCTGCCTGTCCTTCCCCTCTCCCTGGGCACATACTCCATTGAAGGTAGTGGCTCCTCCTATTTCTTTCCTGCTCCGCAGCCAGGTAGTCAGAAGCTGCTGCATGTTCATCTCACAAGAGAAGAAGAAGAAGAGATTGGATTTATATCCCGCTCTCAGAGTGGCTCACAATCTCCTTTATCTGTCTCCCCCACAACAGAGAACCTGTGAGATGGGTAGGGCTGAGAGAGCTCTCCCAGAAGCTACCCCTTTCATGGACAGAGTCTCAGAGTGGCCTACAATCTCCTTTCCCCTCCTCCCCCACAACAGGCACCTTGTGATGTAGATGGGGCTGAGAGAGCTCTCCCGGAAGCTGCCCTTTCAAGGACAGAGTCTCAGAGCGGCCTACAATCTCCTTTCCCTTCCTCCCCCACAACAGACACCCTGTGAGGTGGGTGGGGCTGAGAGAGCTCTCCCAGAAGCTGCCCTTTCAAGGAGAGTCTCAGAGTGGCCTACAATCTCCTTTCCCTTCCTCCCCCACAACAGACACCCTGTGAGGCGAATCAGTGGGACATGGTGATTCCTGGATATAAGTTATATTGGAAGGATAGGGAGGGAAGGATTGGAGGTGGGGTGGCTCTGTATGTCAGAGAGGGCATACGGTCCAGTAAGACTGAGGTCAGAGAATTAGATTCTCTTCTAGAAATGCTTTGGGTCGAAATAGAGGGCCCAAAAGGAAATTTAACTATGGGAGTTTGTTATTGACCACCAAATCAAAAGATAGAGGACGATTATAATATGATGGAAGGATTAAAGATAGTGGCTCAATGTAAAAATTGTGTTGTAATACGGGATTTTAACTACCCGCAGATTGATTGGGTCAATATGTGTTCAGGTCGAGAGAAAGAGATTGAGTTTCTTGATGCTCTCAATGACTGTGCTATGGAGCAGATGGTCACAGAACCTACCAGGGGTGGGGCGATCCTGGATTTGGTCCTAAGTAATGCCCAGGACTTGATGAGAGATGTAAAAGTGATCGTACCGCTTGGGAGCAGTGACCATAACGTTATTGATTTCACCATTTGTATAAATAGGGAGTTGCCCCAAAAGACCAGCACAACCACGTTTAACTTTAAAAGGGGTAAATTCTCTGAGATGAGGAGGCATGTGAAGAGGAAACTGAAAGGAAAGGTAAATACAGTCAAAACCCTTGGGGAAGCTTGGAGGCTATTTAAAACTACAATCCTAGAAGCTCAGATATATACCACAAGTTAGCAAAGGCACAAACAGGCATAAGAAAAGGCCTGCATGGTTAACAAACAAAATAATGGAAGCTGTAAAAGGTAAGAAGGACTCCTTTAAGCTGTGGAAAGCTAGTCCAAGTGAGATTAATAAAAGGGAACACAGGCTGTGGCAAATCAAATGCAAGACTGTGATCAGGCAGGCAAAAAGGGACTATGAGGAACATATTGCAAAAAACATAAAGACCAACAATAAAAATTTCTTCAAATATATTAGAAGCAGGAAACCAGCCAGGGAGGCAGTGGGGCCCTTGGATGACCAGGGGGTAAAGGGATTACTGAAGGAGGATAGGGAAATGGCTGAGAAGCTGAATGCATTTTTTGCCTCTGTCTTCACTGTGGAAGATGAGAAGTGTTTGCCCACTCCAGAACCACTAATTTTGGAAGTTGTGGTGAAAGACCTGAGGCAAATTGAGGTGACAAGAGAGGAGGTCCTACAACTGATTGACAAATTAAAAACTAATAAGTCACCAGATCTGGATGGTTTACATCCAAGAGTTCTGAAAGAACTCAAAGTTGAACTTGTGGATCTCCTGACAAAAATATGTAATCTGTCATTGAAATCTGCCTCTGTTCCTGAGGACTGGAAGGTAACAAATGTCACCCCTATCTTTAAAAAGGGTTCCAGGGGAGATCCGGGAAATTACAGGGCAGTCAGTCTGACTTCAATAGTGGGAAAGTTGGTAGAAACTATTATCAAGGACAGAATGAGTAGGCACATTGATGAACACAAGTTATTGAGGAAGACTCAGCATGTGTTCTGTAAGGGAAGATCTTATCTCAACCTTTTGCAGTTCTTTGAGGTAGTGAACAAACATGTGGACAAAGGGAACCTAATATATGTTGTTTACCTTGACTTCCAGAAAGCTTTTGACTAATATATGTTGTTTACCTTGACTTCCAGAAAGCGTTCCTCATCAAAAGCTCCTTAGTAAGCTCGAGAGTCATGGAGTAAAAGGACAGGTCCTCTTGTGAACTGGCTAATTAATAGGAAGCAGAGAGTGAGTATAAATGGGCAGTCTTCGCAGTGGAGGATGGTAAGCAGTGGCTCGGTACTGGGTCCCATGCTCTTTAACTTGTTCATAAATGATTTAGAGTTGCGAGTAAGCCATGAACTGGCCAAGTTTGCAGATGACACTAAATTGTTCAGGGTGGTGAGAACCAGAGAGGATTGTGAAGAACTCCAAAGGGATCTGCTGATGCTGGGTGAGTGGGTGTCAACGTGGCAGATGAGGTTCAATGTGGCCAAGTGCAAAGTAATGCACATTGGGGCCAAGAATCCCAGCTACAAATACAAGTTGATGGGTTGTGAACTGGCAGAGACTGACCAAGAGAGAGATCTTGGGGTCGTGGTAGATAACTCACTGAAAATGTCAAGACAGTGTGCGATTGCAATAAAAAAGGCCAATGCCATGCTGGGAATTATTAGGAAGGGAATTGAAAACAAATCAGCCAGTATCATAATGCCCTGTATAAATCAATGGTGTGGCCTCATTTGGAATACAAATTCTGGTCACCGCACCTCAAAAAGGATATTATAGCATTGGAAAAAGTGCAGAAAAGAGCAACTAGAATGATTAAATGTATGGAACACTTTCCCTATGAAGAAAGGTTAAAACGCTTGGGGCTCTTTAGCTTAGAGAAACGTCGACTGCGGGGTGACATGATAGAGGTTTATAAGATTATGCATGGGATGGAGAAAGTAGAAAAAGAAGTCCTTTTCTCCCTTTCTCACAATACAAGAACTCGTGGGCATTCCATGAAATTGTTGAGCAGTCGGGTTAAAACAGATAAAAGGAAGTACTTCTTCAACCAACGTGTGATTAGCATGTGGAATTCACTGCCACAGGAGGTGGTGGCGGCTACAAGCATAGCCAGCTTCAAGAGGGGATTGGATAAAAATATGGAGCAGAGGTTGGCCACTGTGTGACGCAGAGTGTTGGACTGGATGGGCCATTGGCCTGATCCAACATGGCTTCTCTTATATTCTTATGAACTACCTTGCTGGGTCAGACCATATCATTTTTGGATTCAGTTCAGTGAGGACCTCCTTGTTTACCTGGGAACTAGTGTTCCCTCTAAGCTGAGTTAGCGTGAGCTAGCTCACAGATTTTTAGCCTCCAGCTCACACATTTTTGTCTTAGCTCAGGAAGGATGACCCCAGAGCACACTAATTTATGCAGCAGCCCACAACTTTAATGCCAGTAGCTCACAAAGTAGAATTTTTGCTCAAAAGACTCTGCAGCTTAGAGGGAACACTGCTGGGAACACATATTTATTTCCTTTCTTCTTCCTTCCCAGTGAGGAACCAAATAATGAAGATGGGGAACCGAAGAATGAAGATGGGGAACTGAATAATGAAGAATGATGCAAATACTGAAGAGCTGTTTAAACTTTGAGGGCAAGTTCCTAATGCAAATGCTTTGTGTGCCGTATCTTTGCCTACTTATTGGTGAGTTCTTTATTTAGAATTAATATTATTTGCACTATATTTGCACTTGATGCTATTGTAGGTTTTGTATTTGTCTTTAGAAACCCACAGAAGATGGTGTTCTTGCGATTTAGCAACTCTCTGTCCAACCGGCTTATCGACAACCTTGGGTTCTGTTAGAGATTTTGCATGCAGCAGAAGAGCTGAAGGAGAGGGACAGGCAAAACACAGGAATTAATAGACAAGAGAAACAACTGTATTCAATGGTAGAATATATTTACCAGGGTAGTATCCAATATTCAGAGTCGTTGCCAGGCCAAGGTCATACACAGTAATCAGTACACACTTCAGTAGATAACAGTATACAGCAGTAAGTATACACAGCACGATCCAAGCACAGTAGCATAGGATCCAACACCAGCAGTGTTCGCTGCCACCCAGACAGTGAGCCTCACAGTACCCACAATCCTTACAGGCAGACTGAGCAGGCTCACTGAGCTTCCCTAAGTACACGTACCAATCATGCAACCTTACCAGAAGGTTGCATCAGCTTTGTGAGTCAGCACAAAGCCTAATTACAGGTGAGGTCATTCCACCTTACCTCAGTAAAAGCTGTTACCAATTTCAGCTGATGAAGGCTTTGTGGTAGAAACAATGGTGACACAGTATGAGTGAGATATCCAAAAACAACTGCGCCCAAAATACCACACACTTAATACAAAATGCAAAAGTTATATCTATTATGAGAGTGCATAAGCATTCAAAACATATATGGGTATTAAAAATATATTAGTCCAATGGAGAAACATTCCATTTCATAGGGTGACTCCAAAGAAATTCATACATCTTCTTTGAGTAAAATGCTCCAAAGTAATCCAAAAGCACGGAGTCCTCCCATCGGTGTCGGCTTCCAAAGGGAAAGTCACCTTCACGTGATCAGTAGCTTGCTGCTACCACGTTTCGCTGCAATGCAGCTTCTTCATAAGCCAACTCATAAAGTCATCCTGACAAGTCTTCACACATGCCCATTTTCAGTGTTCTTAAGTACAACGTCATCATGAAGGTGAATTTCCCTTTGGCAGCCAACACTGGAGGGAGGACTCCGTGCTTTTGGATTACTTTGGAGTATTTTACTCAAAGAAGATTTATGAATTTCTTTGGAGTCACCCTGTGAAATGGAATGTTTCTGCATGGGACTTTGCGTATTAGACTAATATAGTTTTAATACTCATGTATGTTTTAATACTCATGTATGTTTCCCAGTAGTCATGTATGGCTGTCAGAGCTGGACCATGAGGAAGGCTGAGCGCAGAAGAATAGATGCTTTTGAGATGTGGTGCTGGAGAAGAATCTTGAGAGTCCCTTGGACTGCAAGAAGATCCAGTCAGTCAGTCCTCAGGGGAATCAACCCAGTCTATTCCCTGGAAGGTCAGATGCTGAAGCTGAAGCTGAAATACTTTGGCCACCCAATGAGAAGGGAGCACTCACTGGAGAAGACCCTGATGTTGGGAAAGGCAGAAGGCAAAAGAAGAAGGGGACGGCAAAAGAGGAGATGGCTGGACAGTCTTACTGATTAGGGTTTGTAGAATCTTTCAGGATCAAGTGCCGTGTTCTACTGGAGAAAGTTTTCCTTCCAGACGTTTCGTTCTCAGCTGTGGAGAACATCCGCAGTGGCGTTGCAGCCGGAGTAAGCGCTCAGACCTTCTTGGCTGCTGTGCATTGAGTGGAGCCAGGGCACAGCCAGGGCACAGCAGCCAAGAAGGTCTGAGCGCCTGCTCCGGCTGCAACGCCACTGAGGATGTTCTCCGCAGCTGAGAACGAAACGTCTGGAAGGAAAACTTTCTCCAGTAGAACACGGCACTTGATCCCGAAAGATTCTACAAACCCTAATGATGTTACCAGCCGTGAAAACCGAAATCTTTGATAGTCTTACTGATGTAACAAACACGAATTTGAGCAGACTTCGGAGGATGGTGGAAGACAGGAGGGCCTGGCGTGACTTTGTCCAGGGGGTCGCAAGAGTCGGACTCAACTGTGCGACTGAACAACAACACCATGTTTTGAATGCTTATGCACTCCCATAATAGATATAACTTTTACATTTTGTATTAAGTGTGTGGCATTTTTGGCGCAGTTGTTTCTGGGTATCTCGACGAAGGCTTTGTGACTGAAAACGTTACGAGCGAATTCGAACACAGCATTCTGGAACCTGCTGAGAGTCTCCCCTGGTTTTTCTGGGAGCATCAGAGAATGCCAATTAATGAGCTGCTTTATGCACTCGTTACTATGAGCATAGCCTGCGGAATCGAATTGTGTGCTACGTAAGCTTGGTATTTTGAATAAGGTTCTGTAAAAAAAAAAAGGTTGATATTTAGAAAAACAGACAGACTTTAAAAGGCGACTCTACACATGGACATCACCTAATGGGCAACATAGAGATCAGATTGATTATATACTCTGCAGTCAAAAATGGAGAAGCTTCATCCAAGATCACTGCAGATGGTGACTGTCTCTCTCTCTCGGCTTGACTTCGCGAACGAAGATTTAAGAAGGGTGCAGTAGTCCACGTCTGCTGCAGGCTCGCTGGTGGCTGACAAGACCAATGTGGGACAGGCAGATCCGGCCACAGTGGCTGCAGGGAAAAGTCTGATTTGGGGTTGGTGCTGTAGCAGTGCGATTCTTCCTCAATCTCCTTTTGTCCTCAAGACCAGCTATGCGTGCGTTCTCAAAGGAAGAGACAGCCTGGTGGATGGTGTGCCTCCATGCCTTGAGCGCTTTCATCAGCGCTGCCTTCGCACCATCCTCAACATCCACTGGAGTGACTTTGTGACCAACACTGAAGTCCTCAAGAGGGCAGAGGTTACAAGCATCGAAGCACTGCTGTTGAAGACGCAGCTGCGCTGGGCAGGGCATATTTCTAGGATGGAAAACCACCGCCTTCCCAAGATTGCTCTGTATGGCGAACTTTCCACCAGCCATCGAAATAGAGGGGCACCAAAGAAGAGGTACAAGGACTCCTTGAAGAAATCCCTTGGCACCTGTTGCATCAACCATCACCAGTGGTCTGACCTAGCCTCAGATCGCAAAGCATGGAGGCACACCTGTAGCCATGAAATTAAAAGACGTTTGCTCCTTGGAAGGACAGCTATGGCAAACCTGGGCAGTATAATAAAAAGTGGAGACATCACCCTGCCAACAAAAGTCCGTATAGTCAAAGCGATGGTATTCCCAGTAGTAATGTATGGCTGTGAAAGCTGGACCATAAGGAAGGCCGAGCGCAGAAGAAGAGATGCTTTTGAGCTGTGGTGCTGGAGAAGAATCTTGAGAGTCCCTTGGACTGCAAGAAGATCCAGTCAGTCAGTCCTCAGGGAAATCAACCCAGTCTATTCCCTGGAAGGTCAGATGCTGAAGCTGAAATACTTTGGCCACCCAATGAGAAGGGAGCACTCCCTGGAGAAGACCCTGATGCTGGGAAAGGCAGAAGGCAAAAGAAGAAGGGGACGGCAAAAGAGGAGATGGCTGGACAGCGTTACTGATGTAACAAACACGAATCTGAGCAGACTTCGGAGGATGGTGGAAGACAGGAGGGCCTGGCGTGGCTTTGTCCATGGGGTCGCAAAGAGTCGGACTCAACTGTGCAACTGAACAACAACAACAACAATTGTATACAGCTTTATTGTGTCATTATCAGTGTCTTGGTTTCTTGACACTGTCTTTGGCCTAGCCCTGCCACGAGGCAAACTAGGTGATTGTCTAGGGCACTGGCCTTCTGGGGGTGCCAAATTGGGCACCCTGATGTGACTCGGTGATATCATCAGTGCGCGTGTGTGCCAGACGTTAGCCTCGACTCGGGTGCCAGGCAGTCTAGGGCCGACCCTGCTTTGGTCCGTGATCCCTTTTTGGTTTAGCTTCCATGGCAGAGCAGGGATTCGAACCCGGGTCTCCAAGATCCTAGCCCGGCACTCCACCGCTCCCCTCCTTGCTGTGTCTCCAGTTTCTGCAAGGGGCTCATTAGGAAGAAGAAGAAGAAGATATTGGATTTATATCCCGCCCTCCACTCGAGTCTCAGAGCGGCTCACAATCTCCTTTCCCTTCTTCCCCCACAACAGACACCCTGTGAGGTGGGTGGGGCTGAGAAAGCTCTCCCAGAAGCTGCCCTCTCAAGGACAGAGTCTCAGAGCGGCCTACAATCTCCTTTCCCTTCTTCCCCCACAACAGACACCCTGTGAGGTGGGTGGGGCTGGAGAGGGCTCTCACAGCAGCTGCCCTTTCAAGGACAACCTCTGCCAGAGCTATGGCTGACCCAAGGCCATTCCAGCAGGTGCAAGTGGAGGAGTGGGGAATCAAACCCGGTTCTCCCAGATAAGAGTCCGCACTCTTAACCACTACACCAAACTGGCTCTCCACACCAAACTGGCACAGGAGGTCTGTGCTGAAAGCAGAGGAACTTGGGGTGGGGTGGACAGGAAGGACTACATGCTGCAGAAGCGGAACGGGGCAGAGGGAAGAAGAGAGAAGCAGAAGGAAAGCATATTTTATAAAGAAACTCCAGCCTCTCCTCCTGAAATGAGGTTCAGCGGGATGCCTCGTAGTCACACCTGCAGGCTCTGTCTCCGTCGATCGAATCGATAGCTGATTGAGGCTGGCTGAAAGGGGCCCGCAGGAGAGCGTGCTCATGCCAGACCAGCGGCGGAAACAGGGAGGAGGTGAGCCTCACCTTGGGAGTCTTCCCAAGCCGTGGAAAAGATGGCGTGTTCTCCGGGAGAGAGAGGAGGAGTGGAAACATGCTGTTTAACTTCCCGAGCCGTCCAGCTCAGACGTCGTCTGGCCAGTCTTTTTTTTTTAAATAAAATTAAAACAGGGGTGTCGAACTCATTTCTTATGTGGGCCGGATCTGACATAAATGAGACCTTTGGAATTAGGGTTGCCAATCCCCAGGTGGGGGCAGGGGATCCCCCGGTTTAGAGGCCCTCCCCCCGCTTCAGGGTCATCAGAAAGCGGGGGGGGGGGGGGTGGAGGGAAATGTCTGCTGGGAACTCTGTTATTCCCTATGGAGATTTATTCCCATAGAAAATCATGGAGAATTGATCTGCGGGTATCTGGGGCTCTGGGGTAAAGGCACCAAATTTTCAGTATAGCATCTAGTGCCTCTCCCCCAAATACCCCCCAAGTTTCAAAAAGATTGAACCAGGGAGTCCAATTCTATGAGCCCCAAAAGAAGGTGCCCCTATCCTTCATTATTTCTTATGGAAGGAAGGAATTGAAAAGGTGTACCGTCCCTTTAAATGTGAGGGCCAGAACTCCCTTTGGAGTTCAATGATGCTTGTCACAGCCTTGATCTTGGCTCCACCCCTAATGTCTCCTGGCTCCACCCCCAAAGTCCCCAGATATTTCTTGAATTGGACTTGGCAACCCTATTTGGAATAACCACACTCTTACTCCATGTAGAAAAAATGCAATTGTATTCCGTATGTATTCAGTCTGTTTCAAAATATTTCCTCTTATGGGTATCTCAGTGGTACAGACAAAAAGCCATCTTGGGCACAACACTCCTACTGTCCAAAAAATAATAATCAAAATTGATTCAAGTCCAATGAATGATAACAGAACCAGTCCGTTTCGTTTCAGGAAGAACCCTTCTTCAGGGGACCGTCTTTTCTGTTCATGGCTTCAGTAGTGTTGTACTTCTGCATTTCATATCTTGGCCTTCCAAATTAATATCTTGTATAGAATCTCTCATTGAAACCAGTCTCAATCCTGCAGCATTTGATAGATAGTGTTCTGCCAGGCCGGGCCATGTGCGTACCTATTTAAGATTAAGTAGCAGAGATATAAATTTTATAAAGAACACAGGCAAACACAAATATATATTTTTAAAAACTCAAAGCATGCTTAAAATGTTAACACTCATTGGTCTTAAAGATGCTTTCTTTGTATCTCTCCCATGGGATCCAAGGAACTGAGCAAAGGAAGCTCTGGCTCTTTCCTTCCTTCCCCAGGGGGCCAGGAGGGGGAGGAGCCTCAGCCAATAGAAGGAAGAGAGGCTTGGCTCAGTAAGCTCTGCTCTGCAGTTGAGAAACCCTGGCAAAGCAAACTATTCCTCCCATCTTTCCTCCTCAAGGGAGGCACCCCCACAACAGGCAGGGCTCTCAAACATGCAGTTTGGGGGCTGAATAAATCTTTTGGAGGGCTCCTCTCAGGCCCCCGAGCAACTGGCTGTCATCTGCTTCCTTCTCCCTCTCTCTTGCTTCCTTCTGCATCACAGCTTGCTTTGCCAGGCTTGCTCAATCTCACAGGAGCTACAGAGCAAAGTCCCTCTCTTGGGAGAGGGAGGAAGTGGGGAAGGAGAGCTAGCTTTGCCAGGCTCTCTCAATCGCACAGCAGAGCTACTGAGCCAACTGGCTGAGGCTCAACAAACCAGTGAGGTGGATTAGGCTGAGTGTGTGTCTGTGTTCTTTATAAAGTGTATGTCTAGCTTTGATTTTATGACACACATGGCCCGGCCCTACAATTGGCTGTCATCTGCTTCCTTCTCCCTCTCTCTTGCTTCCTTCTGCATCACAGCTTGCTTTGCCAGGCTTGCTCAATTGCACAGCAGAGCTACAGAGCAAGACCTCTATTTTCTCCATTGTGCCTGTTGTGGGGGAGGAAGGGAAGGAGATTGTCAGCCGCTCTGAGTCTCTGATTCAGAGAAAAGGGTGGGGTATACATCTGCAGTCCTTTTATTTGTCAAAGGGGCTTTGGAGAAGGTGCCTAGAGGCTGCAGCGGGGGTCGCAGGTGGTGGGATGCTCGCTCTGACTCTGAGATAATTTGCAAGGCCCCCCCCCTCAACATTGTGATTGCCAAGGGGCCTCCACGGGGCTTAATCCGGCACTACATCCAAGTGACAATTCCAAAGAGTCTTGCAAGTAGTTTTATTTTATTGAGGCTGATTTTCACAGAAACCTTTGGCTATCTCCAGTCACCCTCTGCTGCGATTCTCTGTTGTGGTTGCACAGCCTCCAGGTGGAGCCTGGAAATCTCCTGGAATCAATTCCCCTGGAGAATAGGGCTGTTTTAGCAGGTGGAATCGGTGACATTATTCCTTCCAGTGGTTCCTCCACTCCCCCAACTCTGCCCCCCCCCGAGACTCCACTCTCAAATCTTAACAAATTTCCCAACCCACAGTTGGCAAGAAGGAGAGGAAATTGGATTTATACCCCACCTTTCACTCAGGGTCTCAGAGCAGCTTCCAATCTCCTTCCCTTCCTCTTCCCACAACAGACGCTCCGTGAGGAAGGTGCAGCTGAGAGAGCTCTCCCAGAACCTTTCCTTTCAAGGACAAAGGCTCAGAGTGGCCCACAATCTCCTTTCTCTTCCTCCCCCACAACAGACACCCTGTGAGATGGGTGGGGCTGAGAAAGCTCTCCCAGAAGCTGCCCTTTCAAGGACAGAGTCTCAGAGAGGCCTGCAATCTTCTTTCCCTTCCTCCCCCACAACAGACACCCTGTGAGGTAGGTGGGACTGAGAGAGCTCTCCCAGAAGCTGCCCTTTCAAGGACAGCGTCTCAGAGTGGCCTACAATCTCCTTTCCCTTCATTTTCCCACAATAGACACCCTGTGAGGTGAGTGGGACTGAAAGAGCACTCCCAGAAGCTGCCCTTTCAAGGACAGAGTCTCAGAGTGGCCTGCAAACTCCTTTCCCTTCCTCTTCCCACAACAGATGCCCTGTGAGGCAGTTGGGCTGAGAGAGCTCTGAGAGGACTGCTTTTGAGAGAACAGCTCTGAGAGAGGTGTGACTGCACCAGGGTCACCCAGCTGGCTGCATGTGAAGGAGAAGTGGGGAATCAAACCTGGTTCTCCAGATTAGAGTCTGTGTCTCCTAACCACTATACCACACTGGCTCTCCAGTTTACTAATATCTAGGCAACCCTAGATAAGGTAAAGGTTACCTTAGAACGGACAAAATTTCTGAGCACATTTCTTTGTGGGAATCACATGAATGCCAATCTAATATCCTGGGGAAATGGTCACCTTTCTTGGACTTTACTCTCAGAGAGTAATGATGTTGGCATACCTATTTCAGAGCAATCCAGTTTATTTACCACGCTCAAGGTGGTTTTGACAATCTTTTGTCTGTTCCAATTTAGCCACACACACATTTCTCAACTGAAACTTACCTAAATAGGGCTTATCTGCAATGAAACATGATATAAATATCCTCTGTTACAAGATGACCTATTCAATTACCATCTGGACTATTCGATTTCAGCCGACATCTATAACATCTATAATATCTATGCTTTTAATCGGTAAAATGTGCCCACACCGCCTATGCTATATTTTACCTTGTTGAGCTTTGACTGTTTTATTATTGTATTGTAGGTTTTAACTGTTTTGTTTGTTTGTTTGTCGCATTTATATCCCTCCCTCCCCTAGCGGGCTCAGGGCGGCTAACAATTAACAAAACATAGCATTAAAAACAGATACAATAAAGACATTAAAACAATTTAACAGTTCAAAACAATTTACAAAATAATATAATTTCAAATTCAGTCAAATTCCAAATTGTGTCTGTAATCCACCCAGAGTCCGTCATGGGAAAGGGCAGAATATAAATTCACTAAATAAAGAAATCAAGAAGAAGAAGAAGAAGATATTGGATTTATATCCCGCCCTCCACTCCGAAGAGTCTCAGAGCGGCTCACAATCTTCTTTACCTTCCTCCCCCACAACAGACACCCTGTGAGGTGGGTGGGGCTGGAGAGGGCTCTCATAGGAGCTGCCCTTTCAAGGACAACTTCTGCCAGAGCTATGGCTGACCCAAGGCCATTCCAGGAGTTGCAAGTGGAGGAGTGGGGAATCAAACCCGGTTCTCCCAGATA
Organism: Heteronotia binoei; assembly: GCF_032191835.1. Classification (NCBI taxonomy): domain Eukaryota; kingdom Metazoa; phylum Chordata; class Lepidosauria; order Squamata; family Gekkonidae; genus Heteronotia; species Heteronotia binoei. The sequence goes on along the minus strand of NC_083224.1, from coordinate 194,385,052 downwards.
AGAGTCCACACACTTAACCACTACACCAAACTGGCTCTCCACAAACAAATCAAACAAATAAATAAGATGGTTCGCAAGCAGTGTTCCCCCCAAGCTGAGTTAGTGTGAGCTAGCTCGTAGTTTTTTAGCCTCCGGCTCACACATTTCTGTCTCAGCTCAGGAAAAACGGCCCCAGAGCAAACTAATGGATGCAGGAGCTCACAACTTTAAGGCCACAAAGTAGATTTTTGCTCACAAGGCAGCTTAGAGGGCACATTGTTTGCAAGTTATATCCTTTTGTTAGAAGTTCAACTTGTTTATATTTTGTTTACAGGGGTGTTTTTTTTAAACTGCTTTAAAGCATGAGCAACTTTTCAGTCCACAAAATAAAACCACCTCTGTCTGTTTAGCAAAACATCTGCTTTTTGTAAGCGATCCCGTCGTTCGGCTGGAGTGGGTAGCATTGAACATATGAACATATGAAGCTGCCTTCTACTGAATCACACACCCCTCGGTCCATCAAAGTCAGTCTTGTCTACTCAGACGGGCAGCGGCTCCCCAGGGTCTCAAGTGGAGGTTTTTCATGCCTACTTGCCTGGATCCTTTTCAGTTGGAGATCTGGGGATTGAACCTGGGACCTTCTGCTTACCAAGCAGATGCTCCACCATTGAGCCAACATCCCTCCCTAAAGTCAGTATTGTCTACTCAGACTGGCAGCGGCTCTCCAGGGTCTCAAGCTGAGGTTTTTCACATCTACTTGCCTGGACCCTTTTCAGTTGGAGATGCCAGGGATTGAACCTGGGACCTCCTGCTTACCAAGCAGATGCTCTACCACTGAACCACTATCCCTCTCCTAATATGAACATATGAAGCTGCCTTCTACTGAATCAGACCACTCTTGGTCAGTCTTGTCTACTCAGTCTGGCAGTGGCTCTCCAGGGTCTCAAGCTGAGGTTTTTCACGCCTACTTGCCTGGACCCTTTTTAGTTGGAGATGCCGGGGATTGAACCTGGGACCTTCTGCTTACCTAGCAAATGCTCTACCACTGAGCCATTGTCCATCCACATTCCTAGGAAAGATGGGGCAAGACAGAAAAGGGGCTCATCATAGGAATGTTTTCATATCCCCAGTATCCTATCCCCCTTAAACCCCCATTTCAATTTCTCTCTTCCAAGAATCGAACCGTGATGCTTCAATTTGGCCCCACTTTCTGCTTCCTTGTGCTACATTTCTCCCATGTAGCACGGAGATTTTTTGTGCCTCGATAAATCTGCATTATAGGTCCATTACACAGATAAATGAAATATACTGCATATATAAATGCCATATCAACCGCACATAAAAACCGAACAGCTCCACATGTTGCAAACAAATCTTCAGGACTGATAGTAGAAGGGAGAGAACTGAAACGACAGAGTGAAATCTAGGTGGAAACAAAATACCAAATATTCGCTCATCCCGAATGCCGAATAATGCTCAAAGCTCCAGATGCAGTCAGCTTCGTAAAATAAGACAGCTAGATTCTGGTTCAGTAGCTCCTTAGGGAGGCAGTTTGGTGTAGTGGTTAGGTACGTGGACTCTTATCTGGGAGAACCGGATTTGATTCCCCACTCCTCCACTTGCAGCTGCTGGTCTGACCTTGGGTCAGCCACAAGTTTTCAGCAGAGCTGTTCTCTCAAGAGCAGTTTCTGTTAGGGCTCTCTCAGCTCCACTTACCTCACAGGCAATGTTCCCTCTAAGCTGTGGGATTTTGTGAGCTGAAATTCTACTTAGTGAGCTACTGGCATTAAAGCTGTGAGCTACCACATAATTAGTTTGCTCTTTTTCCCTGAGCTAAGACAAAAATATGTGAGCCAGAGGCTAAAAATCTGTGAGCTGACTCACACTAACTCAGCTTAGAGGGAGTACTGCTCACAGGGTGCCTGTTGCATGGAGGGAAAAGAAAAGAGGTTGTAAGCCTCTCTAAGATTCCTTTGGGTAGTGAACAGTGTTCCCTTTAAGCTGAGTTAGGGTGAGCTAGCTCACAGATTTTTAGCCTCCGGCTCATACATTTTTGTCTTAGCTCAGGATTCTTAAAAGCTTATACCCACCAATTCTTGCTAGAAGAAGAAGAGAAGAGATTGGATTTATACCCTGCCCTTCACTACCAATGTTCCCTCTAAGCTGCAGAGTCTTGTGAGCAAAAATTTTATTTTGTGAGCTGCTGGTATTAAAGTTGTGAGCTACTGCATAAATTAGTGCACTCTGGGGTCATCCTTCCTGAGCTAAGACAAAAATGTATGAGCTGGAGGCTAAAAATCTGTGAGCTAGCTCACCCTAACTCAGCTTAAAGGGAACACTGTTCACTAGCCAAAGGATACCATCTGACATGTCTGATGAAGGATGCTTTGACTTTCAAGAGCTAATACCCTGAAATTCTTCTTGATCTTTAAGGTGCTATTGAACATAAGGACACAAGAGAAGCCATGTTGGATCAGCCCAGTGGCCCATCCAGTCCAACACTCCGTGTCACACAGTGGCCAAAAAAAAACAGGCGCCATCAGGAGGTCCACCAGCGGGGCCAGGACACTAGAAGCCCTCCCACTGTTGCCCCCTCCTCAAAGCATCAAGAATGCAGAGCATCACTGCCCCAGACAGAAGAACATAAGAGAAGCCATGTTGGATCAGGCCAATGGTCCATTCAGTCCAACACACATTGTTACACAGTGGCCAAAGAAACCAGGTGCCATCAGGAGGTCTACCAGTGGGGCCAGGACACTAGAAGCCGTTCGACATTCTTCTCTTAACTGGGAACCGTGGAGGATTGGGGATCCTGCGTAAAGATTCTGTGCTTCTAAGGCAAATGATATTTTAAGATTTAGCCCAATATAAACAACCCAAAGCAGGGAGAAATTCCTTCCTTTCAAACCTTTGCTTTAGCTAAAATCACTCTATGATGTTCAACTGGCTTACTGAAAAATTTTTATATGAATTTTGGTAACAATGGAATTTGATCATAGGGCTTTTGAGGGTATGAGGGTTTTTTGGGGGGGGGTTGGAGAAGAAGGCAAAACTCAGAGGCAGCGATCCTTTAGATCCTTTTACTCTGATGTAAGTCATGTGAGACTTGCTTCCCAGACAGCATCCTTGGGACCACTGCCAGGGGAACCAAGAGAACAGACTACATCCACCACGCTGAATTCAATACAATTACCGGAGCAAATATTTTCTACAGCAACAAAATAACTTCTGTTCCAATCCAGGCCTCCAGAGAGCCGGGTTTTCGAGTCTGATCTTCTGATCGTTCATTCAGAAGTGAGGCTGGAATCCTAAGAACATTTCCCAGGGAGATAGATCAAAATGGGGAACCAAGTTAGTCAGCCTGGGAGCGGTGACTCCCGAAAGCTCATCGCCTGTCACAAATTTTGCTAGTCGTTAAAGTGCTACAGGACCCCAATGTTCCCTCTAAGCCACAGAGTCTTGTGAGCAAAAATTCTACTCTGTGAGCTACTGGCATTAAAGTTCTGAGCTACTGGCCTTAAAGTTATGACCTGCTGCAGAGATTAGTGTGGTCTAGGGTCATCTTTCCTGAGCTAAGACAAAAATGTGTGAGCTGGAGGCTAAAAATCTGTGAGCTAGCTCACGCTAACTCAGCTTAGAGGGAACACTGCTCAACACTCGCTCTTTTCTACCTTCCAGACACTAAGGCCTGTTCAGACGCTGTTATTCTTTGGATTAAAGGAATAACTGTTGCTGCTGTTATTCATTGGATTAAAAGTGGATGATCAGAGAGCGACATCAGGAAGTCAATCGTTGTGGCCCCACCCCAATCCTTCTCCGAACCGGATTATTTTGTTACCTGCTCCTTTGTAGTGTTTTCTTAGTTGTCTGGTTTCACCTTGCTGTTTTCTCTGGCAGAATAGTTCTGGCGCGATATTAAGAACACAAGAACATAAGAGAAGCCATGTTGGATCAGGCCAGTGGCCCATCCAGTCCAACACTCTGTGTCACGCAGTGGCCAAAGAACCAGATGCCATCAGGAGGTCCATAAGTGGGACCAGAACACTAGAAGCCCTCCCACTGTCCCCCCCCCCCCCAAACACCAAGAATACAGAGCATCACTGCCTCAGACAGAAGAACATAAGGGAAGCCATGTTGGATCAGGCCAATGGCCCATCCAGTCCAACACACTGTGTCACATAAGAACATAAGAGAAGCCCTGTTGGATCAGGCCAATGGCCCATGCAGTCCAACACTCTGAGTCACATAAGAGAAGCCCTGTTGGATCAGGCCAATGGCCCATCCAGTCCAACACACTGTGTCACACAGTGGCCAAAGAACCATGTGCCATCAGGTGGTCCATCAGTGAGGCCAGGACACTAGAAACTCTTCCACTGTGCCCCCCCTCAAGCACCAAGAATACAGAGCATCACTGCCCCAGACATAAAAGAAGCCATGTTGGATCAGGCCAATGGCCCATCCAGTCCAACACTCTGGGTCACATAAGAACATAAGAGAAGCCATGTTGGATCAGGCCAATGGCCCATCCAGTCTGTGTCACACAGTGGCAAAAAAAAAAAAAATGCCATCAGGAAGTTCACAAGTGGGGCCAGAACACTAGAAGCCCTCCCACTGTGCCCCCCCTCAAGCACCAAGAATACAGAGCATCACTGCCCCAGACAGTTCCAATAAAATGCACTTAATAAAATAATAAAATGATATTAGCCAACTTCTGGATGTCTGAAGGCTGTCCCGGAACAAATGGAGCCTCAAATATCCGGTTTATGATCACCATGTTTTTTACTGTTTAATGATATGTGCATAAGCACAAAACCGCAGAAGCACCCTAACAAGAAGGGCAAAGGGAGAAATTTTTCTGACCTATGCGCAAGCGTGGAGGTAGCATTTATGCATCTATGCGCATAATAACGGGGCAAACAACAAGCAAAAAAAAGAACTCCATGGTGCTGTTGTGTGGAAGGCAGAGGGCGATTTCACCCCAGAGTGATGCGAATTGCAGTATGGCAGTCTGATCACTAATATCCAGAACAAAGATATGCGGGACAGAACCGGGTCAGTTTAACAATGATTCAACATGCTGTGTGACCAAGCCCGAAGAGTGGGATTAATACCCCACCCTTCATTCCTCAGCAGGGAAGAAATGGGGAAGTTAAAATAGAGCCCGATCGCATTTGGATTTTAGTCTCATCCTTTGTCCTGATGCTCAGGTGGTCAGAATCAGTTTTGGTTCCCACCAAAACAACCTAGAGCTTCCGCTGGGAGTTTCTGACCATACCTTTGCAAGCCCAAAACTCTTGGACCGATTTCCCACTTCCCTTATGCCGCTCTCGCACTCCTCTTCTCCGCAGGTGCTTCCATCGGATTTCACACTCTCTGACCCGGGGCTGCAACTAATTTCGGCTTTTTCATGTGGCAAACAGAAACTGGTTTTTAGAGGATCTTGTTTGCTGTGCGAAAGAGACGGAGGGAGTTGCAGCCCTGGGACAGATAGTGTGAAATCCAATGGAAGCCCCGAAGTGAAAAAAAGAATGAGAGCAGCATTAGGCTGGTGGGAAATCGGTTTTGGATTCTTCTCTTTCTATCGCTCAAGAAGCATTTAAGAACATAAGAGAAGCCATGTTGGATCTGGCCAATGGCCCATCCAGTCCAACACTGTGTCACATAAGAGAAGCCATGTTGGATCAGGCCAGTGGCCCCTCCAGTCCAACACTCTGTGTCACATAAGAACATAAGAGAAGCCATGTTGGATCAGGCCAGTGGCCCCTCCAGTCCAACACTCTGTGTCACATAAGAACATGAGAAGCCATGTTGGATCAGGCCAATGGCCCCTCCAGTCCAACACTCTGTGTCACACAGTGGCTAAAAAAAACCCCAAGTGCCATCAGGAGGTTCACAAGTGGGGCTAGAAGCCCTTCCACTTTGCCCCCCACCTCAAGCACCAAGAATACAGAAAATCACTGCCCCAGACAGTTCCAATAATATGCTGTGGCTAATAGCCACTGATGGACCTCTGCTCCATATTTTTTCTAATCCCCTCTTGAAGCTGGCTATGCTTGTAGCCGCCATCACCTCCTGTTAATCACCCTTTGGGTGAAGAAGTACTTCCTTTTATCCGTTCTAACCCTACTGCTCAGCAATTTCATTGAATGCCCACGAGTTCTCGTATTGTGAGAAAGGGAGAAAAGGACTTCTTTCTCTACCTTCTCCATCCCATGCATAATCTTGTAAACCTCTATCATGTCACCCCGCAGTCGACATTTCTCCAAGCTAAAGAGCCCCCAGCCTTTTAACCTTTCTTCATAGGGAAAGTGTTCCAAACTTTTAATCCCTTGATGACCTGGTAGAGACCTGGCAAAACCGGCTATCCAGGGCTATCAACGAGATCGCACCTCTGCGCCCTTGTGTGAGGCTGGCTCCATAGTACACCTCGGAGCTACGACAGCTGAAACAAGGGCTCAGACGGCTAGAGCGGCAGTGGCGGCATACTCGTGACAAAGTGACGAGAACATCCTATAGAATGTTTATGAAGTCTTATGAGATGGCAGTCAAGGCCGCAAAGAAAAATTACTTTGCGGCTAGGATTGCGTCTGCAAATTCACGCCCGGCACAATTATTTAGAATAATTGGAAACCTTACTACTCTGCTTCAAGGCAGACCAAACGTGAGAGAATTAGAGATAGGCTGTGAGGCTTTTGTGAAATTTTTTGCAGATAAGATCACGTCGCTCCGCCAGGACTTGCTTATCACATTGGATACAGTACATGAACTTGAGGCTCCATGCCTGTCTTCTGATTTAGTTCTGGATCATTTCGACACACTCAGCCTGGAGGAAGTTGACGGAATTCTCTCGACTGCACGCCCAACAACTTGTGATTTGGACCCTTGCCCCTCCTGGCTGATTAAATCTTGCCAGAGGGAGCTTAGATGTCTTTTACGGGACATCATAAATAGATCCCTCTCAGAGGGGTGTTTTCCAGCACCCGTGAAAGAGGCTATGGTCCGTCCTCTCCTGAAAAAGAGTACAGCAGACCCGGCCAAATTGGCAAATTACCGACCGGTCTCTAATTTACCGTTTTTAGGTAAAATTATAGAGAGGGAAGTGGCGTTGCAGTTGCAGGGCTTCCTGGATGATGCTTCCATCCTTGACCCCTGCCGGTCTGGCTTTCGCCCGGGCCATTGGACGGAGACAGTGCTGGTCGCCTTGGTAGATGACCTCCAGCGGCATCTGGATCGAGGTGGCATGGCAGTGCTGATGCTGTTAGATCTGTCGGCTGCGTTCGATACGGTCGACCATCAGTTACTGACCCGCCGCCTCGCCAACATAGGAGTTAGGGGGTCGGCCCTACAATGGCTTTCCTCCTTCCTCAAGGGACAGGGACAAAGGGTGGCAGTTGGGAGTGAGCTGTCCCAGCAGCGCACACTAGATTGTGGGGTGCCACAGGGAGCAGTTCTCTCCCCGATGTTATTTAACATCTACATGTGCCCCCTTGCCCAGATTGCCCGGAGGTATGGGCTTGGGTGCCATCAATATGCAGATGACACCCAGCTCTATCTGCTAATTGATGGCCAGCCTGACTGAGTCCCAGGGAATCTGGACCTGGCACTGCAGGCTGTAGCAGGTTGGCTTAGGCTGAGTGGGCTGAAGTTGAACCCAACGAAGACAGAGGTCCTTTGCATGGGGCGCGGCGCTCTGGGAGGAGAAATTCCTCTCCCAGTTTTTGACAGTGTGCTGCTGAAAGCGGCACATCGAGTCAGGAGATTGGGAGTGTTATTAGAGCCTTCACTATCAAGGAAGGCCCAAATAACAGCCACTGCCAAGTCTGAGTTTTTTCATCTGAAGCGGGCAAGGCAGTTGGCTCCCTTCCTAGAGCATCGGGACCTAGCAACAATGATCCATGCAACGGTCACCTCAAGATTGGATTACTGTAATGCCCTCTACATAGGGCTGCCTCTGTGCCGAACCCGGAAGCTGCAGCTGGTGCAGAACGCGGCGGCTAGGCTGTTATTAGGGCTCCCGAAATGGGAGCACATACAGCCGGGGCTGCACGGACTGCACTGGTTGCCAGTTGTTTACCAGGTTCGTTACAAAGTGCTGGTTATCACCTTTAAAGCCCTATATGGCCGAGGACCTGAAGGACCCAGAGAGCACTGAGGTCAGCTGTGAAGAACCAGCTGACTATCCCCGGGCCGAAGGAGGCAAAATTAAAGAACACCAGTACACGAGCCTTCTCCATTGCGGCTCCATACCTATGGAACCAGCTCCCGGAAGAAGTGTGGGCCCTGTGGAGCCTTGAACAGTTCCACAGGGCCTGCAAGACCTTCCTTTTTAAGATGGCCTTTACCTGACTGAACGACTGATGATTCGCTTTAAGTGATTCCGCCATAGTATTTACACCTAATAGAGTAGCACTAGGAATGTTAATTTTAATTGGAATGTTTTTAAGTGAATGTGATTTTAAAACCTGTTGTATAATTTATTGTATGGATTGAGATGTTGTTAGCTGCCCTGAGCCTGCTTCGGCGGGGAGGGCGGGATATAAATAAAATATTGTTATTGTTATTAATCATTCTAGTTGCCCTTTTCTGCACTTTTTCCAATGCTATAATATCCTTTTTGAGGTGCGGTGACCAGAACTGTACACAAATGAGGCTGCACCATCGATTTATACAGGGGCATCATGATAGTGGCTGATTTGTTTACAAGATTATGCCTGGGATGGAGAAAGTAGAGAAAACAATTCCACACCATCCTCTATAGGACAGCCCTTCAAGTCCATGGCCACCTCCTCTCCAGGCTAAACATGCCCAGCTCCTTCAACCTTTCCTCATAGGACTTGGTCTCCAGACCCCTCACCATCTTCGTCGCCCTCCTCTGGACCCATTCCAGCTTGTCTATATCCTTCTTAAAATGCGGTGCCCAGAACTGAACGCAAGACTCCAGGTGAGGGTTTTACCAGAGCAGAGTAAAGCGATAACCATCACTTCACGTGATCTGGACACTAGACTTTTGAGGATACGGCCCAGAATTGCATTTGCCTTTTTAGCCACCGCATGACAGTGTTGACTCATGTTCAGCGTAGGGTCCACTAAGACCCCGAGATCCTTTCCGCACAGGCTACTGCTAAGACAAGTCTCTCCCATCCAATAACTATGCATTGGATTTTTCTTACCTAAATGCAGAACTTTACACTTACTTCTGAGTAGACCTGCCTAGGCCCCTTAAGTGCAGTGAGGCTTATTCCCCAAGCATCTTTGAAGGCCCTTCTGGCTGCTGCTTCTTCCGGGATTCAGGGATTTAGTGGCACTCCTAGCCTGACTCAATTCCACCGAAGTTTCTGCTCAGGTTAAAAGAAAACAACAATAACTGTCTTCAACACGGCACAACATCCCTGATTGTTGACACCAGGAGCGATTGTGCATTAGGGAATTCAGGCTGCAAAAACGACCTGGTTGTTAGAGTGTAAAACGGAGTCATAAGCCTTTCGTAGATCTTGAGCTACCCAGTGCAATCTCTGAATGAATTCCCGTTGCCTCACCATCTTGCATTCCATAAAGGTACAAAAGGTAGTCCCCTGTGCAAGCACCAGTCGTTTCCGACTCTGGGGTGACGTTGCTTTCACAATGTTTTCACGGCAGACTTTTTACGGGGCGGTTTGCCATGGCCTTCCCCAGTCCTCTACGCTTCGCCCCCTGCAAGTTGGGGACTCATTTGACCGACCTCGGAAGGATGGAAGGCTGAGTCAACCTCGAGCCGGCGACCTGAACCCAGCTTCCGCTGGGATCAAACTCAGGTCGTGAGCAGAGCTTAGGACGGCAGTACTGCAGCTTTAACACTCTGCGCCACGGGGCTCTTCTTGGATTCCATACATCCACAAACAGCACCCTTGAAATCTCCGGTGGAATGACCAGGGAGGTTAAAACGCCTGCCCTCCAGCTGTTTAGAATTTTCCTCCGGGTGCCGTATTGATGCCTCTTTAATCTTTCTCGCAAACACTGCTCTGTCTGAGGTTGCAAACTGACATTTTGGGCAAAGCGCTGCACAAGCGACTCCAGCAGATGTTTTCCTGCTGGGCTGGTAAGCCACCTCAGATAAAGGGTATCGCTTTAGAAATACGTTTCAGTTTATTGTGCTGCAAATGAAAAACTGGTGTTCGTTGAAGCCGCTCCAAAGGCTTTTTCATATCGGAAAGAGGGGATATAAATATTAAGACTCAGCCAATAATGCAGAGGGTAGTTGTTCCAAGAAAAACGACAAAAGATATGTCCTCCCCAGTTTTGGTGAATATTCAGTAGGCAGGTTATTAAAGCAGTATGAATATATTCAAGGTGAGGGCAGAAAACACAGTTTGGCTTCACAATGTCATTGCATAAGCAGATCTATTAGGGGAGGGACGGTGGCTCAGTGGTAGAGCATCTGCTTGGGAAGCAGAAGGTCCCAGGTTCAATCCCTGGCATCTCCAAAAAAGGGTCCAGGCAAATAGTTGTGAAAACCTCAGCTTGAGAACCTGGAGAGCCACTGCCAGTCTGAGAAGACAATACTGACTTTGATGGATTGCGGGTCTGATTCAGTATAAGGCAGCTTCATATGTTCATTAAAATTCATTCGGGGAGGGACGGTGGCTCAGTGGCAGACCATCTGCTTGGGAAGCAGAAGGTCCCAGGTTCAATCCCTGGCATCTCCAACTAAAAAAGGGTCCAGGCATATAGGTGTGAAAAACCTCAGCTTGAGACCCTGGAGAGCCGCTGCCAGTCTGAGAAGACAATACTGACTTTGATGGACCGAGGGTCTGATTCAGTATAAGGTAGCTTCATATGTTCATATATCATGTTGAGATACTACTACCCAGGGCTCTTTTTGTGCGTGTGTAAAGCAGGAACTCCTTTGTGTGATAGGCCACACCCCCTTGATGTAGCCAATCCTCCAAAAGCTTATAGTAGGCCCTGTAAGAAGAGCCCTGTAAGCTTCAGTAGGATTCACAACCTCGGGGGGGGGGGGGGTTGGCCTAGCATGCAAAGGAGTTCCTGCTACAAAAAAAAGCCCTACACCAGGGATGGCCAACGGTAGCTCTCCAGATGTTTTTTTTGCCTACAACTCCCATCAGCTCCAGCCAGCATGGCCAATGGCTGGGGCTGATGGGAGTTGTAGGCGAAAAAAACAACTGGAGAGCTACCGTTGGCCACCCCTGCCCTGCACATTCAGACACCGCGTCAAGCTAACTTGTACCTGTTGCTGAGCTTTCTCTCTCTCTGTCAATGTGCTTTTGTTCAAATGTTTCTAGCCTACCTTTCCTCGTGGCTCAGGTCAGCTTCCAAGTCAACATTCAAACACTGCAATTTAAAATCAGCAACGCAGCATCCCAAATAATTCCCCCTCCCCCCCAAAAAAAAAAATACCACAGAGATGCCTGGAGAAAAAAGCATCACAGCACAACCTGATCATGTTAGATCTCAGAAGCTTCGCAGGGTCAGTGCTTGGATGGGAGCCCGTCAAGGACGTCTTTGCGGAGTAAGGCAATGGCAAACCAATTCTGCTTCTCACTTGCCTTGAAAGCCCCTTGCTGGGGTCACTGTATGTAGGGGTGGAATTCTAGCAGGAGCTCCGTTGCGTATTACGCCACACACCCTCATGTAGCCAGTCCTCCAAGAGCTTACAAAAAAGAGCCTTGTAAGCTCTTGGAGGATCTTAAAAAAGCATGCAACATCAGCACCCGGAGAAATAGTTCAACGGGCGGTCCACAGGGGTAGAATTCTAGCAGGAGCTGCTTTGAATATTAGACCACACCCCCCCGATGTAGCCAGTCCTCCAAGAGTTTACAAAAAAAGAGCCTTGAAAGATCTTGGAGATTGGCTACATCAGGGGTGTGTGGCCTAATATGCAAAGGAGCTCCTGCTAGAATACTACCCGACCGTAAGCAATGATCCCTCAAAGCTGTGGAGTCTGGTGAGCAAAAATTCTACTTTGTGAGCTCCTGGCATTAAAGTTGTCAGCCGTTGCATCCATCAGTTTGCTCTGGGGCCATTTTCTTCTGAGCGACGATAAAAATGTGCGAGCCGGAGGCGGGAAAAACCTGTGAGCTAGCTCACCCTAACTCAGCTTAGAGGGAACACGGACCGTAAGTCGGCGGCGATTTGACTGCAGCGCTTTACACGCGCAAAAGATGCCTGCAAATTGATGCTCCATCCAAAAACTCCTGGCAAATATAACGGTCATCGTAAACATTTCTAAAGACGGCATTCCTAACATGCACTGTCGGTCGGATCCAACCGTTGTGGGTACTCCTGTGAATTCGTCCAATCCTTTTGAAAAGGATTCTGGGATGGAAGTTCTCTTCAAACAGCCCTTAGCCACATGAGCTCAGTGGAATGTCACTACTCAAAGGAAGTTCACCCCTGAGCATCAGATGCCAGGAACATGCAACAGGGGAGTGCTGTCACCTTCACATCCTTCGTGTGACTTTCCGTGAAGAATCTGGTTGGCTGCTGTTGGAAACAGGATGTTGGACGAGACTAGGGATGGCTAAGCTTGCTTAGAGCCAGTTTGGCGTCATGGTTAAGTGTGTGGACTCTTATCTGGGACAACCGGGGTTTGATTCCCTGCTCCTCCACTTGCAGCTGCTGGAATGGCCTTGGGTCAGCCAGAGCTCTGGCAGAGGTTGTCCTTGAAAGGGCAGCTGCTGTGAGAGCCCTCTCCAGCCCCACCCACCTCACAGGGTGTCTGCTGTGGGGGAGGGAGATAAAGGAGATTGTGAGCGGCTCTGAGACTGAGATTTGGAGTGGAGGGCAGGATGTAAATCCAATATATTCTCCTTTTTCTTCTTCTTCCTCTTCTTCTTGTGGAGAGGCAATTTGGTGTAGTGGTTAAGTGCACAGACTCTTATCTGGGAGAACCGGGTTTGATTCCCCACTCCTCCACTTGCACCTGCTGGAATGGTCTTGGGTCAGCCAGAGCTCTGGCAGAGGTTGTCCTTGAAAGGGCAGTTGCTGTGAGAGCCCTCTCTAGCCCCACCCACCTCACAGGGTGTCTGTTGTGGGGGAGGAAGGTAAAGGAGATTGGAGCCACTCTGAGATTTGGAGTGGAGGGCGGGATGTAAATCCAATATTTTCTCCTTCTCCTTCTCCTTCTCCTTCTTCTTCCTCTTCTTCTTCTTCTTCTTGTGGACAGCCAGTTTGGTGTAGTGGTTAAGTGCATGGACTCTTATCTGGGAGAACTGGATTCGATTCCCCACTCCTCCACTTGCACCTGCTGGCATGGCGTTGGGTCAGCCATAGCTCTGGCAGAGCTTGTCCTTGAAAGGGCAGCTGCTGTGAGAGCCCTCTCCAGCCCCACCCACCTCACAGGGTGTCTGCTGTGGGGGAGGAAGGTAAAGGAGATTGTGAGCCACTCTGAGACTCTTCGGAGTGGAGGGCGGGATATAAATCCAATGTCTTCATATTATTATTATTATTATTATTATTATTATTATTATTACAAGAGTAACAAAGAATAAATGTCAGATGCTTGAGAGCCATGAGACGTGAATGTCAGGTATTTGAAAGCTGCAAGGAAGGAAGGAAGGCAAATAGATGAGGGAGAGAAAGGTGGAAAGAAAGCAATCTTAACTTTAAACATATTGCCTGTTGGCTTGGCTTGGAGAAGTGTTTTAAAGAGACCAATGCCTTCTCCAAGCCGGCCAATGGGGTGGTGGGGGCTTTGAGAGTCACATAATCTGTATGAAAAAGCCGCAGTTTGGCCAGCCCTGGACTAGACAGACCTTTGCTTTGATCCTGTGGAGTGACACTTGCGTTCTTACGTTTGTTCACACAATGGATTTCTGGGAGGGCTCTTTTCCTTCTGGAAGATGAAAAGGCTTACAGAATCTATTCGGGGGTAGGGGGCGGGTGGGAACCCCCTCTGTGCATCTTCCCACTTGTAGCCTCCCTCAAATTCCACCTCCAACCCACCCCCCAGAGAAGAAGGGCTAGCCAATTCCAACCTCTACAAGGGCTTTGAGAAGATTCCGTCGTCTCCCCTCACACGTGCTGCAGACGGGAAAAGAAGTTATATATAGTTTCTACCCATATGAAGACCAAAAAAAGAAAGAGAGAGAGAGAGAAGGGGGGGGGGGATGCATTTTTTGCTTTTATTTTCTTGATGGCCTCTTAAAGGCCCATCTCGGAGGCGGAACGAGTCGAAGGAGTTTGGCCCGCTCGGGTTTTGGGTCGGGCAGAGATGAAGGCTTCGCGCCGGCCTCCCCTCGGCACTCTTGAGATCTATATACATGTCAGCGTTAAAAGGATCCTATCCGTCTCTTTAAACAATATATTACAGCCGTCCATTATTCCATTAATGCATAAAAAATCATTAGCCATTTCTATGGAGACCCAAGCGCCATAAACAGAGCCCTCAAAATGCACTTCATCGCGAAAGCGGGGCAGGGAGGGAGGAATAAAGTCAGGTCCATTTTCTGTGGGTATCGCTCCCCCTCCCCTCATTTTCCCCTAGCCCTCTTCTTTGGATGTCGGTCACTCTTCCCCCTCCCCACCCCCTACCCTACTCTCTCCAACCCTCCATTCTTTCCTCAATCAATTTTATGATACTTGCCTGAGGTCCGTTAATGTTTCCGGAATATCTCTCGGTTACTGTCTCTTTCCCTGTTTAAAAATTCTTAATTAACCAAGGGGCTTTTTTTTGTTTACACTTGAACTAATTACACTTTTAAAAGAGACAATAAACCATTGGTGACGACCCATTAGGGCCCTGGGCAGCCGCAATGTCGGGGCAATTCAGGAACTGCCGCCCTTCTAAGAGCAGATAGGAGATCCAACTTTGCTTAGCTTCCTTTGAGAGGATTCCTGGCCGGTGCCCTCATTCCGGCGCCAAGGGGAGACGGGAGACGGCAACCAGATGTCCTCTTAAGCTCTACCATGCTGATAACCTCAGTGTGAGGATCAGCCCTCCGCCATTCTGAGCACCCGGTGATCATCTGCACCCATGGTTTCCGTTGCTTCAAATACCTCGCACAGGGGTCGGTTGCCACAGCTTCCCAAGCCATCCCTTCAACAGAGAACATCATGCAGGGAATGGATAGCCGTGGAATCCTGCTCAAAACTCAGACCCACGGTGGAGTGGCCTGGTGGGGCATTTGTAGAACCACGGAGAAGACCTTCGGTCTGGAGAGTTTGTTGTCGTTCAGTCGCATAGTCGAGTCCGACTCTTTGCGACCCCACGGACCAAGTCACGCCAGGCCCTCCTGTCTTCCACCATCCTCTAAAGTCTGCTCAAATTCCTGTTTGTTACATCAGTAACACTGTCCGGCCATCTCCTCTTTTGCCCTCCCCTTCTTCTTTTGCCTTCTGCCTTTCCCAGCATCAGGGTCTTCTCCAGGGAGTGCTCCCTTCTCATTGGGTGGCCAAAGGATTTGAGCTTCAGCTTCAGCATCTGACCTTCCAGGGAACAGTCAGGGTTGATTTCCCTTGTTGCTGTTCAGTCACAGAGTTAAGTTTGACTCTTTGCGGCCCCCTGGACCAAGTCACTCCAGGCCTCCTGTCTTCTACCATCCTCCGAAGTCTGCTCAAATTCACGTTAGTCATATCAGTAATGCTGTCCAGCCATCTCCTCTTTTGCTGTCCCCTTCTTCTTTTGCCTTCTGCCTTTCCACGCATCAGCGTCTTCTCCAGTGAGGGCTCCCTTCTCATTTGGTGGCCAAAGTATTTGAGCTTCAGCTTCAGCATCTGACCTTCCAGGGAACAGTCAGGGTTGATTTCCCTTAGGACTGACTGATTGGATCTTCTTGCAGTCCAAGGGACTCTCAAGAGTCTTCTCCAGGGAGTGCTCCTTTCTCATTGGGTGGCCAAAGGATTTGAGCTTCAGCTTCAGCATCTGACCTTCCAGGGAACAGTCAGGGTTGATTTCCCTTAGGACTGACTGATTGGATCTTCTTGCAGTCCAAGAGACTCTCAAGAGTCTTCTCCAGGGAGTGCTCCTTCTCATTGGGTGGCCAAAGGATTTGAGCTTCAGCATCTGACCTTCCAGGGAACAGTCAGGGTTGATTTCCCTTAGGACTGACTGATTGGATCTTCTTGCAGTCCAAGAGACTCTCAAGAGTCTTCTCCAGGGAGTGCTCCTTCTCATTGGGTGGCCAAAGGATTTGAGCTTCAGCATCTGTCCTTCCAGGGAACAGTCAGGGTTGATTTCCCTTAGGACTGACTGATTGGATCTTCTTGCAGTCCAAGGGACTCTCAAGAGTCTTCTCCAGGGAGTGCTCCTTTCTCATTGGGTGGCCAAAGGATTTGAGCTTCAGCTTCAGCATCTGACCTTCCAGGGAACAGTCAGGGTTGATTTCCCTTAGGACTGACTGATTGGATCTTCTTGCAGTCCAAGAGACTCTCAAGAGTCTTCTCCAGGGAGTGCTCCTTCTCATTGGGTGGCCAAAGGATTTGAGCTTCAGCATCTGACCTTCCAGGGAACAGTCAGGGTTGATTTCCCTTAGGACTGACTGATTGGATCTTCTTGCAGTCCAAGAGACTCTCAAGAGTCTTCTCCAGGGAGTGCTCCCTTCCCATTGGGTGGCCAAAGGATTTGAGCTTCAGCATCTGTCCTTCCAGGGAACAGTCAGGGTTGATTTCCCTTAGGACTGACTGATTGGATCTTCTTGCAGTCCAAGAGACTCTCAAGAGTCTTCTCCAGGGAGTGCTCCCTTCCCATTGGGTGGCCAAAGGATTTGAGCTTCAGCTTCAGCATCTGACCTTCCAGGGAACAGTCAGGGTTGATTTCCCTTAGAATTTGATCTTCTTTCAGTCCAAGGGACTCTCAAGAATTAGGCGGATACAGATGCCTGCGCTTGAAAAGCTCGATGGAGACATTGGGAAGGGCAGGCCTAGCATCAGGACCACGGACAGAGAACAGGGGAGCCAAAGGCCAGGCTAAGGCCAAGAGGCAGGTAGCTTTAGACGTTGCTCTGAAATACCGCTGCAAGAAGACCATGAGGTCCCACTTATCTGGTTAGCATAGCTCCCACAGTAATGGTGATGTTGGCTCTGATCTGGAATGATGCACTCTGAAAAGATGGATAGGCCATGTCTGCATATGGTGCGGCCTGTGAAGGTGTTTTGGACGCCCTGCGGAGGGTCTGGAGTCATTGGCATCTAAGGGCCCCCAAGATGGAGGAAGGCTTGGTGATGCATTGGTTAGAGTCCCAGGTGTCACTTTTGACTTCCTGCCTTGGAGATGAGGGCCTCATGACTCATTGAGAGCCTCTTCTAAGGATGAATATCCCCTGTTGTTGTTGAATTCCAGTAGTCCTTTGTGGAATGCCTTCATCTCCCTGGCCTGAGCATTCTACCAATCAGCCCCTAGAGCAGGAGTGTCAGACACGGAGTTCAGGGGCCGAATCAGGCCCCCGAGAAACTGGCTGTCGTCTGCTTCCTTCTCCCTCTCTCTCGCTTCCTTCTGCATCACAGCTTGCTTTGCCAGGCTTGCTCAATCGCACAGGAGCTACAGAGCAAAACCTCTGTTTTCTCCATTGGCTGAGACTCCTCCCTTGGGGAAGGAAGGAAAGAGCCAGAATTTCCTTTGCCCAGTTCTCTGGATGAAGAAATACAAAGAAAGCAGCTTTAAGACCAATTAGTGCTAACGTTTTAAGTTTTTATAAAAAATATATTTGCTTTTGTCTGTGTTCTTTATACAATTTATATCTCTGCTACCTAATCTTAAATAGGTATACACGTAGCCTGACCTGACGTGTCTCAGCCCAACTAGATGTGGTCCAGCCCGACAAGGTCTCTTTTATTTCAGATCCGGCCCTCATAACAAAAGAGATCGACACCCCTGCCCTAGAGAAATTCCTCTATTACGGGGGAAGGAAGAGAAACTGCTAATGTCCATCTTCTCCCAGTGTTTATAACTCTTATCAGGGCTTTTTTTTTTTGTACAAGGAACTCCTTTGCATATTAGGCCACACACCCCCGATACAGCCAGCCCTGTACGAAGAGCCCTGTAAACTGTTGGAGGATTGGCTACATCAGGGGTGTGTGGCCTAATATGCAAAGGAGGTCATCCTATGAAAAAAAAAAACCCTGACTCTTATGAACCTCATTCTTCGTCCATATATGTGTGTGACTCCTTAAAACAGATCGTTATAGATCTTTGAGACTTCTGGTAGCCAATTAAGCCACACCTTGAATGAACAGAATCATAGACTCATCGAGTTAGAAGGGGCCATACAGGCCATCTAGTCCAACCCCCTGTTCAATGCAGGATCAGCCTAAAGCATCCCTGACATAAGAACTTAAGAACGTAAGAGACGCCATGTTGGATCAGGCCAATGGCCCATCCAGTACAACACTCTGTTGTACTGTGGCCACTCTGTGTTTCACACAGTGGCCAAATAAACCCAGGCACCATCAGGAGGTCATCAGTGGGGCCAGGTCACTAGAAGCCCTCCCACTGCCCCCCCAAGCACCAAGAATACAGAGCATCACTGCCCCAGACATAAGAACATAAGAGACACCATGTTGGATCAGGCCAATGGCCCATCCAGTCCAACACTCTGTGTCACACAGTGGCCAAAGAACCAGATGCCATCAGGAGGTCCACCAATGGGGCCAGGACACTCAGATCCCTCCCACTGTTGCCCCTCCAAGCACCAAGAATACAGAGCATCATTGCCCCAGACAGAGAGTTCCAACAATACACTGTGGCTAATAGCTACTGATGGACCTCTGCTCCATATTTTTATCCAATCCCCTCTTGAAGCCGTCTATGCTCGTAGCTGCCACCACCTCCTGTGGCAGTGAATTCCATGTGTGAATCACCCTTTGGGTGTAGAAGTACTTCCTTTTATCTGTTTTAACCTGACTGCTCAGCAATTTCATGGAGTACCCACGAGTTCTCGTATTGTGAGAAAGGGGAAAAAGTACTTCTTTCTCTGCCCTCTCTATGCCATGCACAATCTTGTAAACCTCTATCATGTCACCCCGCAGTCGACGTTTCTCCAAACTAAAGAGCCCCGAGCTCTTTAACCTTTCTTCGCAGGGAAAGTGTTCCAACCCTTGAATCCTTCCAGTTGCCCTTTTCTGCACTTTCTCCAATGCTAGAATATCTTTTTCGAGGTGCGGTGACCAGAATTGTACACAGTGTTCCAAATGAGGCCACACCATCAATTTATACAGGGGCATTATGATACTGGCTGATTTGTTTTCAGTTCCCTTCCTAATAATTCCCAGCATGGCGTTCGCCTTTTTTATTGCAATTGCACACTGTCTTGACATTTTCAGTGAGTTCTCTACCGCGACCCCAAGATCTCTCTCTTGGTCAGACTCTGCCAGTTCACACCCCATCAACTTGTATTTGTAGCTGGGATTCTTGGCCCCAATGTGCATTACTTTGCACTTGGCCACATTGAACCTCATCTGCCACGTTGACGCCCACTCCCCCAGCCTCAACAGATCCCTTTGGAGTGCCTCACAATCCTCTCTAGTTCTCACCACCCTGAACAATTTAGTGTCATCCGAAAACTTGGCCACTTCACTGCTTGCTCCCAACTCCAAATCATTAATGAACAAGTTAAAGAGCATGGGACTCAGTACTGAGCCTTTTTTTATTGCACTGAACAAGTGTTCATCCAACTATTGCTTGAAGACTGCCTGTGAGGAGGGATCTCACCGTCTCCCTGGGCAGATGATCCCACAGCTGAACTATTCTGTAGTGTGAACATTTATTCCTAATATCCAGACAGTACCCTCCCACCCATAATTTAAACCCGTTATTGAGGCTCCTTTAATGCCAACAGGAACAGCTTCTTTGCCCCCCCCCCCACACACAAGTGGAAAAGGAGGAAAGGAAAGGTCCCCTGTGCAAGCACCAGTCGTTTCCGACTCTGGGGTGACTCTAGGGTGACTGGAGAGCCAGTTTGGTGTAGTGGTTAAGTGTGCAGACTCTTATCTGGGAGAACCGGGTTTGATTCCCCGCTCCTCCACTTGCAGCTGCTGGAAGGGCCTTGGGTCAGCCACAAGTTCTCCCAAGACTGCTCTTCTCAAGAGCAATTCTGTGAGAGCTCTCTCAGCCCTACCTCCCTCACAGGGCGTCCATTGTGGGGGAGGAAGGTAAAGGAGATTGTGAGCCGCTCTGAGACTCTGAGGTTTGGAGTGGAGGGCAGGATATAAATCCAGTATCGTCTTCTTCTTTCAAAGTGTTTTCACGGCAGACTTTTTACGGGGTGGTTTGCCATTGCCTTCCCCGGTCCTCTACGCTTTCCCCACAGCAAGCTGGGGACTCCTTTGACCGACCTCGGAAGGATGGAAGGCTGAGTCAACCTTGAACTGGCTACCTGAACCAGCCTCTGCCGAAATCAAATTCAGGTCGTGAGCAGAGGGCTCCAACTGTAGTACTGCAACTTTACCACTCTGAACCAAGAGTCTCTTCCCTCTAAGTGACAGCCTTTCAAATACTATCACATTACATCCCCCCCCCCGCCCCCCTCAGCCTTCTCTTCTCCAGGCTGGAAATTCCAGGGTCCCTCAGTGTTCCCTCAGAGACAGGATTCATTTTGGGCAAGATTTCACAGGATAGGAGCTCCAGAACCTTTAAATTTTATTCTGGTCTTTCTTTCTTGCCCCCCCCCCAACTTGCTTCTGGTCTCCCTTGTTCAAACCCCTTGTGATAATTTTCCTGAGCTTTAAGATTTGACAAACTAAGAGACCCATGGCGCAGAGTGATGGGATGGAGAAAGTAGAGAAAGAAGTCCTTTTCTCCCTTTCTCACAATACAAGAACTCGTGGGCATTCAATGAAATTGCTGAGCAGTCAGGTTAAAATGGATAGAAGGAAGTCCTTCTTCACCCAAAGGGTGATTAACATGTGGAATTCACTGCCACAGGAGGTGGTGGCAGCCACAAGCATAGCCAGCTTCAAGAGGGGATTGGATAAAAATATGGAACAGAGGTCCATCAGTGGCTATTAGCCACAGTGCGTGTGTGTATTTTGGCCACTGTGTGATACAGAGTGTTGGACTGGATGGGCCATTGGCCTGATCCAATATGGCTTCTCTTATGTTCTTAGTGGTAAAGCTTCAGTTCTGCAGTCCGAGCCCTCTGCTCACAACCTGAGTTCAATCCCAGCGGAAGCTGGGTTCAGGTAGGCAGCTCCAGGTTGACTCAGCCTTCCATCCTTCTGAAGTCGGTCAAAGGCTTGCTGAGGGGAAAGCGTAGAGGACTGGGGAAGGCAATGGCAAACTACCCCATAAAAAGCCTGCCGTGAAAACGTTGTGAAAGCAACGTCACCACGGAGTCAGAAATGTCTGGTGCTTGCACAGGGAGCTACCTTTACCTTTTCTTTTAAGATTCGACAAATTTTCTAATATTTTCCCCCACAAAAAGACTGGGGAAAGAACAAAAATATACAAAGCAGACAGATGGAAATCTCCATCATGCCACTGTGGGCACATAAGAGAAAGTAATTTAAAAAGTACAATGGGAGTAAGGTGTTATTTTAATAATCAGGCCTAATTTTGAGCAGGAGCTCACAGGAGTGAAGCTCCAGAACCTCTAAATTTTATTGTGCTCTTTCTTTCTTAAACCCCCCTCCCAAAAAAACTTGCTTCCGTTCTCCATTGTTCAAACCCCCAGTGAGAATGCTGCTGAACTCTTGAGAGTTGACAAACTTTCTAATATTTTTCCCCACAAAAAGAAAAACAGGGGGAAGGATAACCAAAAGAAGAAGAAAACCATAGATTTATACCCCGCCCTTCACTATGAATCAGAGTCTCAGAGCGGCATACAATCTCCTATATCTCTTCCCCCCCACAACAGACATCCTATGAGGTGGGTGGGGCTGAGAGGGCTCTCACAGCACCTGGCCTTTCAAGGACAGAGTCTCAGAGCGGCCTACAATCTCCTTTCCCTTCCTCCCCCACAAAAGGCACCCTGTGAGGCGGGTGGGGCTGAGAAGGCTCTCCCAGAAGCTGCCCTTTCAATGACAGTCTCCGAGCGGCCTACAATCTTCTTTCCCCACAACAGACACCCTGTGAGGTGGTTGGGGCTGAGAGAGCTCTCCCAAAAGCTGCCCTTTCAATGACAGAGTCTCCAAGCGGCCTACAATCTCCTTTCCCTTCTTTCCCCACAACAGACACCCTGTAAGGTGGTTGGGGCTGAGAGAGATCTCCCACAAACGGCCCTCGGGCCTGACGTTCCCCACCCCTGGCATATAAAATACCCGCAAGCACACTTTGCTCTCAACCACATCAATTTACGCACAGCTTTGCCCTGCTCTTTGTTACACACATTAATAAAATGCAGCAGAAATGAAGTCTCGAAGCAGCTGAAGAGAAAAATGCCTTCTCCAAGCTGGCCAATGGGGCAGTAGGGGCTCTGAGAGCCACACAATATGTGTGAAAGAGCCACATGTGGCCCACATAGGCTTCCCAATTCCCAGGTCCCAGCGGGGGATCCCCCAGTTTTACGGGCTTTCCCCCTCCCCCAGCCAGCTGGCCTGCGGGGGAAGCCCCACCCCCAGAGCCATCATGCACCTCCATGAACAATTCCCATAAGGAATGATGGGGAATTGGTCCGCGGGTATCGGGGGCTCTGGGGGGGCTGTTTTTTGAGGTAGAGGTGCCAAATTTTCAGTATAGCATCTAGTGCATCTTCCCAAAATACCCCCCAAGTTTCAAAAGTATTGGACCGGGGGGTCCAATTCTACGAGCCCCAAAAGAAGGTGCCCCTATCCTTCATTATTTTCTATGGAAGGAAGGCATCTTAAAAGGTGTGCTGTCCCTTTAAATGTGATGGCCAGATCTCCCTTGGAGTTCAATCCTGCTTGTCACACCCGTGCTCCTGGCTCCGCCCCCAATGTCTCCTGGATCCACCCCCAAAGTCTCCTGGCCCCATCCCCAAAGTCCCCAGATATTTCTTGAATTGGACTTGGCAACCCTAGGCCCACAAGCCAGTTTGGTTACCCCTGGACTAGTCCTAGGGAAACCCAGGTTCAAATCCCTACTCCCATGACACTCACTTGGGCTGGTCATTTGTGCTCGGAAGTTACCTATGTCACAAGCTTGTTGTGAGGATAACTGTGGAGGAAGGGAGAAACTTGTCTGTCTCTTGGAGTGCCTCAGAGGGAGAGATTCATAAAAAGCAGGAACGCACAGGAACTCAGTTCCGGCTGGGTTGGCATCAAGGGCTGTGGCCTAATATGCAAATAAGCTCTTGCTGGGCTTTTTCTACAAAAAGGGTCCTGATAAAAAGGTAGAATCCTAGAATCATAGAGCGGGAAGGGACCTCCAGGGTCATCTAGTCCAACCCCCTGCACAATGCAGGAAGCTCACAAACACCTCCCCCTAAATTCGCAGGATCCTCATCACTGTCAGATGGCCATCTGGCCTCTGTTTCAAAACCTCCAAGGAAGGACAGCCCAGCACCTCCCGAGGAAGCCTGTTCCACTGAGGAACCGCTCTCATGGGCAGGAAATTCTTCCTAATGTTGAGCCGGAAACTCTTTTGATTCAATTTCAACCCGTTGGTTCTGGTCCTACCTTCTGGGGCCACAGAAAACAATTCCACCCCATCCTCTATAGGACAGCCCTTCAAGTCCTTGAAGATAGTGATCATATCACCTCTCAGCCACCTCCTCTCCAAGCTAAACATGCCCAGCTCCTTCAGCCTTTCCTCACAGGTGCTAAAACGAATGGAGATCTGCCTTCCCCTCTATGCCCCATAACAAAGGGCAACTGGGCATGAGATCTGATGCAGAAACTTGTCAGCTGGAAGGGAGTTGAGTGGGCCAGGGAGCTTCAAAACCCGGGAACCAAAGTAGTACCAAAGCTGAGGGGGAAATATGGTTTTTCACACATGGTTGACTTGGATTAACCAACCGAACCCGTCAGCCGAATGCCCTTCGTCAGGCAGACAGGTGTCTTGGCACAGAGATTAAAGCCCGCCACGAGGAAAAGGCCATTAAAGAGCCAACAGCAGAGGTCGTGGGATTTACACCGAGAAGCAAGCCGTTTCCCCAGTGTGAGCTCTTTCTGAATGCCTCCCTGAGTCCCTCGCTTGAGCTAAATCCAGACGCTTATAAAATATAGAGCATGCCTTCAGGCCTTTGGAGCAAGGCCTCGTGGATTTCAGTCCTCTCCTTCAAGGTAGAGGGATGGCAAAAAGAGGGCAGAGATATGGAGGGGGGTGGGGACGGCTTTTAAAAAAAACATTTAGGTGCTCCCTGCAGAAAGGAAATGGCTCTGAGCAAGAGCGTGGAATTCGGGAGACCAGAAACTTGCATAGAAGCTCAACGTTCAGCGAACAAAGAATCGGGTTTTTTCATCATTTTGCAAACTGTGGGCATTTTATCTCCTGAGATTTATTTATACGTTCCATTTATGAATCGCCTCACAGTGTAGGGTTTGGGGCGACGTACAACAGTTAAAAACGAGTTAAAAACAAAACCAAAAAGGACAGCGACATTAGTTCAGGTATTTCTTTGCTATCCCACTCTGGAAAGGAAAGGAAAGGTCCCCTGTGCAAGCGCCGGTCATTTCTGACTCTGGGGTGACGTTGCTTTCACAACGTTTTCGCGGCAGACTTTTTATGGGGTGGTTTGCCATGGCCTTCCCCAGTCCTCTGCGCGTTCCCGCCAGCAAGCAGGAACAATGGACAGCAGGATCCAAATACCTGTTGCCCTGCTCCAATCACGAGCCCTGGACGGTTTGAATGACCCAATGGCATGCTAACGCGGGAACCTTGAAGTGTATATAAGTTGGCCCCATTGGCCCAGTTCTCCAGTCATAAAGTACAACCCTATACTATGCTGTACTAAATAAAGAGCTATAATCACTACCACCTCGCCTCTTCCTTGCTTTAAACCCACTATATTATAAGGAAAAGGAAAGGTCCCCTGTGCAATCACCAGTCATTTCCAACACACACACACGTATTATATATACACACACACACATATATTGGCCACTGTGTGACACAGAGTGTTGGACTGGATGAGCCATTGGCCTGATCCAACATGGCTTCTCTTATGTTCTTATAAGACACAGAGTGTTGAACTGGATGGGCCATTGGCCTGATCCAACATGGCTTCTCTTATGTTCTTATAAGACACAGAGTGTTGAACTGGATGGGCCACTGGCCTGATCCAACATGGCTTCTCTTATGTTCTTATATGACACAGAGTGTTGAACTGGATGGGCCATTGGCCTGATCCAACATGGATTCTCTTATGTGACACAGAGTGTTGGACTGGATGGGCCATTGGCCTGATCCAACATGGCTTCTCTTATGTGACACAGAGTGTTGGACTGGAGGGGCCACTGGCCTGATCCAACATGGCTTCTCTTATGTTCTTATGTGACACAGAGTGCTGGACTGGAGGGGCCATTGGCCTGATCTAACGTGGCTTCTCTTATGTTCTTATGTGACACAGAGTGTTGGACTGGATGGGCCATTGGCCTGATCCAACATGGCTTCTCTTATGTTCTTAACTCTGGGGTGACGTTGCTCTCACAACGTTTCCACGGCAGACTTTTTATGGGGTGGTTTGCCATTGCCTTCTCCAGTCCTCTACGCTTTCCCCCCAGCAAGCTGGGGACTCATTTGACCGACCTCGGAAGGATGGAAGGCTGAGTCAACCTCGAGCCAGCTACCTGAAAACCCAGCTTCCGTCGGGATCGAACTCAGGTCGTGAGCAGAGCCTAGGACTGCGGTACTGCAGCTTTAACACTCTGCGCCATGGGGCTCTTACTACTATATTATAAACATAATAAAATTTAGAGGTTACGAAGCTCCGCTCCTGTTAGCTCCTGCCCAAAACGAGGCCTGATCGTGGTGATGGTTCGGGAAGATTAAAAGAAATGGGGAAAGAGAATATCTGGAAAACCTGTCTTGTTAGGCGGTGCTGACAAGTCAGGAGTGATTCGGCGGACTCAAACCAGAGAGGACAGGGCCCAGTCCGATTAGACAAACATGAACTGCTCCTTGGCAGTTCGGATGGGGTTTCATCTCTTCTGCTCTCCTCTGCCCCCCCCCCTCTTCTAATTCTTCTCATAAATGTCTTTCCACATCAAGGCCTTGAAGAAAGAAAGAGCTACTGGAAATAGCGGACAGTCTGTCTTTGGGGAGGCAAGTCTCGGGAAGAACAGGGGGGGAGGAAACGGACCCCGGAGTGTCTGAGACTGGTCTGGCTTCCCGTCAGCGGCCGGGTGAGGTTGGCAGAGAAATGAAGAAGGATACATTTACAAGGGCCCATTGCGGCTGAGGCTGACCTGACGGGAGAGGCTCTGAGACAGACAGAGGGGAGGTGGGGAGAGCTTGTAGAACTGAAGGGAGAAAGGAGGGGGGGGGAGGAATCCAGCTTTAAGGAAAGATTCTCATCCGAAGGACTTGGTTTCAGACCCAACTGAGCCCCTGAATCTGTTTGCTTTGCCCCAGAAAGCCCGTCCACTTGTTTTACCCCATCAGGAGGATAACTGGGGGGGCTAAATATGCCAAACGAGACCCCTGAAGAGGGTTGAGGGGAGAAAGGGGTGTTGTTGTTTTTTTAACGAAATCACAAAAGAAGGATTATACTGGTGGGTTAGCTAGCAGGTTCCTCAGAGATTGGCTGATCTAAATGTGTGTTTTTTACTCAAAAGGCATTCTCAATTCGTTTAGCGATACCTCTTTTCAAAATGTTAATTATTCTAATGGTCAAAAAAGCTGCAGGAGGGGAAGCACTGCCTTAGAAAGGGGATGCGCCCTTACAGGGGTGGAAATCTAGCGGGAGTTCCTTTGCATATTAGGCCCCACCCCCCTGATGTAGCCAATCCTCCGAGAGCTTACAAAAAAAAAAAACAGCCTTGTAAGCTCTTGGAGGATTGGCTACATCAGGGGTGTGGGGCCTAATATGTAAAGGAGCTCCTGCTAGAATTCCACCCCTGCCCCCTTCATGAAGGAGTGAATGCTTCTTCAAAAATGAGATATCCCCCTTCTTTTCTGATGCCTCTTCTAAGACAGGTGCTAAACGTAAAATTGCAATGGAAAAAATGAATTATGATAAAAGAAGGCCATATCCCCCAAAATGACTTACACTCCTGTAAGATACTGAAGCCACATTTGTTACATATTAGGACACTGCATGGACAGGTTGCAGATGTTTCCACATCTTCCAGAAGCAGCCCACAATCTCCTTTCCCTTCCTCTGCAACAACAGACAACCTGTGAGGTGGGTAGGGCTGAGAGGGCTCTCACAGCAGCTGCCCTTTCAAGGATAGAGTCTCAAAGCAGCCTACAATCTCCTTTCCCTTCCACTCCCGCAACAGTCACCCTGTGAGGTGGGTGGGGCTGAGAGAGCTCTCCCAGAAGCTGCCTTTCAAGGACAGAGGTTCAGAGCAGTCACAATCTCCTTTCCCTTCCACTCCCGCAACAGTCACCCTGTGAGGCGGGTGGGGCTGAGAGAGCTCTCCCAGAAGCTGCCCTTTCAAGGACAAAGTCTCAGAGAGGCCTACAATCTCCTTAACATTCCTCCCCCACAACAGACACCCTGTGAGGTGGGTGGGACTGAAAGAGCTCTCCCAGAAGCTGCCCTTTCAAGGACAGAGTCTCAGAGTGGCCTACAATCTCTTTTCCCTTCCTCCCAACAGACACCCTGTGAGGGGGGTGGGGCTGAGAGAGCTCTCCCACAAGCTGCCCTTTCAAGGAGAGAGTCTCAGAGCAGCCTACAATCTCCTTTCCCTTCCTCCCCCACAACAGACACCCTGTGAGGTGGGTGGGGCTAAGAGAGCTCTCCCAGAAGCTGCCCTTTCAAGGACAGAGTATCAGAGTGGCCTACAATCTCCTTTCCCTTCCTCCCCCACAACAGACACCCTGTGAGGCCGGTGGGGCTGAGAGAGCTCTCCTAGAAGCTGCCCTATCAAGGACAGAGTATCAGAGTGGCTTACAATCTCCTTTCCCTTCCTCCCCCACAACAGCCACCCTGTGAGACGGGTGGGGCTGAGAGAGCTCTCCTAGAAGCTGCCCTATCAAGGACAGTCTCAGAGCGGCCTACAATCTCCTTTCCCTTCCTCCCCTACAACAGACATCCTGTGAGGTGGGTGGGGCTGAGAGAGCTCTCCCAGAAGCTGCCGTTTCAAGGACAGAGTCTCAGAGCGGCCTACAATCTCCTTTCCCTTCCTCCCCCACAACAGACACCCTGTGAGGCCGGTGGGGCTGAGAGAGCTCTCCCAGAAGCTGCCCTTTCAAGGACAGAGTCTCAGAGCGGCCTACAATCTCCTTTCCCTTCCTCCGCAACAACAGACACCCTGTGAGGGGGGTGGGTCTGAGAGAGCTCTCCCACAAGCTGCCCTTTCAAGGAGAGAGTCTCAGAGCAGCCTACAATCTCCTTTCCCTTCCTCCCCCACAACAGACACCCTGTGAGGTGGGTGGGGCTAAGAGAGCTCTCCCAGAAGCTGCCCTTTCAAGGACAGAGCCTCAGAGCAGCCTGCAATCTCCTTTCCCTTCCTTCCCCCGAGTAGACACCCTGTGAGGTGGGTGGGGCTGAGACAGCTCTCCCAGAAGCTGCCCTTTCAAGGACAAAGTCTCAGAGAGGCCTACAATCTCCTTAACATTCCTCCCCCACAACAGACACCCTGTGAGGTGGGTGGGACTGAAAGAGCTCTCCCAGAAGCTGCCCTTTCAAGGACAGAGTCTCAGAGTGGCCTACAATCTCCTTTCCCTTCCTCCCAACAGACACCCTGTGAGGGGGGTGGGGCTGAGAGAGCTCTCCCACAAGCTGCCCTTTCAAGGAGAGAGCCTCAAAGCAGCCTACAATCTCCTTTCCCTTCCTCCCCCACAACAGCCACCCTGTGAGACGGGTGGGGCTGAGAGAGCTCTCCCAGAAGCTGCCCTATCAAGGACAGTCTCAGAGCAGCCTACAATCTCCTTTCCCTTCCTCCCCTACAACAGACATCCTGTGAGGTGGGTGGGGCTGAAAGAGCTCTCCCAGAAGCTGCCCTTTCAAGGACAGAGTCTCAGAGGGGCCTAAAATCTCCTTTCCCTTCCTCCCCCACAACAGACACCCTGTGAGATGGGTGGGGCTGAGAGTGCTCTCCCAGAAGCTGCCCTATCAAGGACAGAGTCTCAGAGCGGCCTACAATCTCCTTTCCCTTCCTGCCGTACAACAGACACCCTGTGAGGTGGGTGGGGCTGAAAGAGCTCTCCCAGAAGCTGCCCTATCAAGGACAGAGTCTCAGAGGGGCCTAAAATCTCCTTTCCCTTCCTCCCCCACAACAGACACCCCGTGAGCTGGGTGGGGCTGAGAGAGCTCTTCCAGCAGCTTCCCTTTCAAGGACAGAGTCTCAGAGCGGCTTACAATCTCCTTTCCCTTCCTCCCCCACAACAGACACCCTGTGAGCTGGGTGGGGCTGAGAGAGCTCTCCCAGCAGCTTCCCTTTCAAGGACAGAGTCTCAGAGCGGCTTACAATCTCCTTTCCCTTCCTCCCCCACAACAGACACCCTGTGAGGTGGGTGGGGCTGAGAGAGCTCTCCCAGAAGCTGCCCTTTCAAGGACAACTCTGACCCAAGGCCATTCCAGCAGCTGCAAGCGGAGGAGTGGGGAATCGAACCGGGTTCTCCCAGATAAGAGTCTGCGCACTTAGCCACTACACCAGACTGGCTCACCAAAGACGATTCTGTCACCTGGCTCGCCAAAGATGGTTCTGAAGACGGTTCTGTCAGCTGGACCAGAGCTTTCTTTGCCAAAGGACATGACAACAGCCCTGCTGGATCCGATCAAGCCCCGTGGAATCCGCCGTTCCGTTCCCAGCAGTCTCTATATCCCCAGACCGGAGGTCTCTTTGCTAGAAGACAGGAGAACAGCCATGCTGCCTCAAATCAAGCCCCATTGAATCTGGCGTTCGATTTCCGGCAGTCTGCATATTCCCACGCTGCCCCACATATGTCAACCCGAATCAGAGGCGGAGGCCGTGCCGACACCTAGCAAAGCCCCGCTTGAGTGATAGCCAGCGGTGTTGATTGGTTATTTATCTGGCTTTGATTTCTTGGGTTTACAGACTCCCGGCTCGGCGGTCCATAATGTCATAGTTTAATATTTATGAAGTGCCAAGCGTTCCAGAGATAACGGGTGCCGGGGCTCGATCGTTGCGGCTCTCCATTAGGATTCCGGGGCGGGGGGGGGGGAGGTGGTTCAGAAGGCGGCGTTGATGCTGCGGCCTCCACGAGGCATAAACATTTCCGGCTTCGCTGCGGACCCCCCAGAGAAATGCCTGCGTTCAAAAAGGCAGGGATTAGTAGATAGGTCTCTGGATGAAGCAGAATGAAGCTCTTGGGGTGTCCGTCCGTCAGTCTTGTTCTGTGTGATTTGTTACCTAGGGTGACCACTGCAAAAGGGGGATTTTGCAGCTATCTATCTACTGGCATGATCTATCTGTCTGTCTATTTATCTATCATCTATCTATCTACACACACACACACATACATACATAGGGATGGAATTCTAGCAGGAGCTCCTTTGCATATTAGGCCACACACCCCTGATGTAGCCAATCCTCCAAGAGCTTACAAAAAAGAGCCTTGACAGATCTTGGAGGATTGGCTATATCAGGAATGTGCGGCCTAATATGCAAAGGAGCTCCTGCTAGAATTCCACATCCATCTATCTATCTATCTATCTATCTATCTATCTATCTATCTATCTATCTATCTATCTCTCTCTCTCTCTCTCTCTCTCTCTCTCTCTGTCTCACTCTCTCTCATCTATCTATCTATCATCTATCTATCTATCTATCTAATCTATCTTTCATCTATCTATCTATCCATTTGTCTCTCTCACTCTCTCTTATGTATCTCTCTATCTTTCTCTCATCTATCTATCCATCTCTCTCTCTCTCTCATCTATCTATCATCTATCTATCTATCTATCTATCTATCTATCTATCTATCTATCTATCATCTCTCTCTCTCTCTCTCTGTCTCGCTCTCTCTCATCTATCTATCTATATCTCTATCTCTCATCTATCTATCTATCTATCTATCTATCTATCTATCTATCTATCTATCTATCTATCTATCATCTATCTATCTATCTCATCTATCTATCTCATCTATCTTTCATATATCTATCTATCTATCTATCTATCTATCTATCTATCTATCTATCTATCTATCTATCTATCTATTTATCTATCTATCTTATATATCTATATCTATCTAATCTATCTATCTGTCATATCTATCTCTCTCTCACACACACACAGTGGCCAGCCAGTTCCTCTGTAGGTGCAACAAGAGGGCATACAGTCTGAGGTTTCCCCTGATGTTGCTTCCTGGCATTGGTATTCAGAGGTTGACTGCCTCTGATTGTGGAGGCTCCCATAACACAGCGCTGCAGAGACGTGTTTGAATCTTTCAATAAGGGAATGAGCAAATCTTCCCTCTATTTCTATTGGCCAGTGGATTCAGGTCTGTATCTCCATAAAGCAGAGATGATCCACCAGGCCTATAGCTGAGGACAGCAACGGCCTTTTTGCCATCTCTCTGTCATGTGAGCCAGTTTGGTGTAGTGGTTAAGTGTGCGGACTCTTATCTGGGAGAACCGGGTTTGATTCCCCACTCCTCCACTTGCAGCTGCTGGAATGGCCTTGGGTCAGCCATGGCTCTCACAGAGGTTGTCCTTGAAAGGGCAGCTGCTGGGAGAGCTCTGTCAGCCCCACCCACCTCGCAGAGTGTCTGTTGTGGGGAGAGAAGATAAAGGAGATTGTAAGCCGCTCTGAGTCTCTGATTCAGAGAGAAGGGCGGGGTATAAATCTGCGGTCTTCTTCTTCATGGCTTCCCCATCATCAGCCCATGATCTGCCCACGGAGGGAATGAAAACTGCTATGCCATCATTTCTTTGGAAGGTGTTTACTGATTTTATCTGTTACTAATTTGCTTATTATCTCCTATTGTATGTTTTATTACAATGTACACCACCGGAATTAAGATTGTTGGGAAAAACATCAACAACCTCAGATATGCAGATGACACCACTCTAATGGCAGAAAGTGAGGAGGACCTAAAGAACCTCTTGTTGAGGGTGAAAGAGGAGAGCACAAAAGTAGACCTGAAACTCAACATCAAAAAAACTAAGATCATGGCATTCGGCCCCATCACACCGTTGCAAATAGAAGGGGAAGACATGGAAGTCGTGACAGACTTCACATTTCTGGGATCCAAGATCACTGCAGATGGTGACTGCAGCCATGAAATCAAAAGACGTTTGCTTCTTGGGAGGACAGCTATGGCGAGCTTGGGCAGTATGATAAAAAGTCGAGACGTCACCCTGCCAACAAAAGTCTGTATAGTCAAAGCAATGGTATTCCCAGTAGTAATGTATGGCTGTGAGAGCTGGACCATAAGGAAGGCCGAGTGCAGAAGAAGAGATGCTTTCGAACTGTGGTGCTGGAGAAGACTCTTGAGAGTCCCTTGGACTGCAAGAAGATCCAATCAGTCAGCCCTCAGGGAAATCAACCCAGACTGTTCCCTGGAAGGTCAGATGCTGAAGCTGAAGCTCAAATCCTTTGGCCGTCAAATGAGAAGGGAGCACGCCCTGGAGAAGACCCTGATGCTGGGAAAGACAGAAGGCAAAAGAAGAAGGGGATGGCAAAAGAGGAGATGGCTGGACAGCATTACTGATGTGACTAACACAAATTTGAGTTGACTTCGGAGGATGGAGGAAAACAGGAGGGCCTGGTGGGACTTTCTCCATGGGGTTGCAAAGAGTCGGACTCGACTGGGCAACTGAGCCACAAAGCACCACCCTGAGCCCTTTGGAAGAGGGCGGTCTGCAAATTTAATAGCAACAGTAATGACAACAATATTTTCTGCTGCAGATTCATTTTAATTGTCACCAGGGCTTTTATTGGTAGCAGGAACTCCTTTGCATATTAGGCCACATACCCCTGATGTAGCCAATCCTCCAAGAGTTTACAGCAGGCCCTTGTAAGAAGAGCCCTGTAAGCTCTTGGAGGGTTGGCTCCATCAGGGGTGTGTGACCTAATATGCAAAGGAGTTCCTGCTGCAAAAAAAAAATAGCTCTGATTATCACACGCATCGTACACAGGTTGATGTGCATATTATTTGTCCCGTCAGCATCCTTTTCAATAGACCGCTGATTTATCCGTACATAAATGAGGTTGAGGAATGCATACTTGGGGGGGGGGAGGGAAATTCAGTGCGAGGAGGCAGACAACGGCAAGCTTGTCAACCATCCAGGGTTCGATTTGCACAAGGGACGAGAACTTCAAAATTGTCCTTAATTACTGCTATTATCTTTTGGCTGAACGAGAACCGCAGCCCTGAGCCGATCTGTACGAGCGGCTGGAGCTCTTCTCAGGAAAAGGTGGCATTTGGGCGACAGATTTGAAGGGGAAAGGAAAAACAGCTCCCCGAGATTCCCGAGCAGAGCATCGTGAGCAGTGGGCAGGAATCCTCCCCTTCCCTCCATCCACAACACCCTGGCCCTGACTTTCCATTTTACGGCTTTTCCCCCACCTCGCTATAAATATGTTTTTTGAGGGCCCCATTTATCAGCTCGTGCTACTATCGAGTCAGAGAGTCGGGCTTTGCCAGTGACAGGTTGAAATTGACTTGTATGATATTGGAATTGCTATTGATTCCTTCGGCACCTTGCGACGTGAGGATCCGGAGCGAGGGGATTGGTGTTCCACGATGCCATCAGGATTACTGTGTCTCCCCCCCCCCACTCCAACTCCCAATCCTTTCCTTCTCAACCCACCCCCTTTGTGCTTTGTATGCGTTAGACAGCAAGAAACCACCTTCTATTGTCCTCCCTGGTCAGACGCTTTTATGGGAATGGGCTGCTTTTATCCACAGGATGTTCCAAATCAGTAACTCTCGGTTCCTTACAAGGATTTTGAATTTCTCCCCTCTGCTGCTTTGACCCAGAAAACCCCTCCATTTTGATCTCACTTCTCCCATGTACAAATTGAAGGCACGGATCTTTACGTTCACTCTAATTTTTGTTTCCTGGCACTGAAATTCCCCCATAAAATGAATACGTTTCTCTCCCCAAAGCTATTTGTGTCTCAATAAATCAGGCTTACGCATTAGATGTTATACATTTCAACGACATGAGATATTATACATTTCAACGGTGCCAAAAACATAAAACACTGTACAACATTGCAGCTAAATACCATCTAATGTGCATGTACATTAATGCAAACTGATCAACACAACCAATGTAGAAAAAGCAGGGTTCCAAAACAGTTTGTAAAAAATGCAAATGAGCAGGGGTGGAATTCTGGCAGGAGCTCCTTTGTATATTAGGCCACACCCCTCTAATATAGCCAATCCTCCAAGAGCTTAAAAAAAAGCCTTGTAAGCTCTTGGAGGATTGGCTACATCAGGGGTGTGTGGCCTAATATGCAAAGGAGCTCCTGCTAGAATTCCACCCCTGCAAATGAGTATCTGAAGAAATGAAAGGGGAAAGATGAATTTGGGTCTAACCATTTCTGAAAAAAAGAATAAAAAGTCCAGACTTGCTGGTATATGAGATCTCCTCTGATCTAAGAACCGTGGAATTTAAAGGATCCAAGTTAAAACTGTGCAACTTGCATACGGTCCAAAGGCCTGAAAACCGTGACATTCATCTAATGAAGCCGTTCCTGCCATAGAGATGTAAAATTTCTGGAAATTTTAAAGCTCGGGGAAAAAACGGAAATTTTCAGAAAAATTGGGGGGGGAAATGCTCATTAGCACTTCTTTTTTTGTTTTCCAGATTGAAAGTAATTTTGTTCCTTTAGGAACATAAAATATGACCATGGACAATTTCACTTGGTTTGAATTTATTACAACTAGCATATTAAAAATATAGTGTACCCAAACAATGATTGCAAACGGAATTTCCTTTTTAAATAATATTTATTTGTCATTGTAACAAATGAAACAACCATCTCCTGAACTGTTTACTAGTTTATGTGGAACAGAGAAAACAACCTCCACAAAACAATTTTTAAAAATCCAGAAGTAACAATTATTCATTTCTCCTCTCCACGGTATTAAATAAAAATAAAAAACTCATTCTTATAAAAAGAATTGAAGAGGGGGGAAATGTATAGAAGGGAGTGTAGGACTAAGTTTCAATGAATGGGCAAGACCTAGGACTTCCTTGTCCTCAGTGCACAGAAATTCGAATAATCTGATACCATGCATATTTTTTTAGAAATGATTTGGAAAATATTTGAACACCTGGTCTTAAAATCTTTTATTCATCACATTAAAATGAAATGTTCCATAATCAATTTTTCTTTTCTTCAATTTTTCAGAAAAAAACAAAACAAAAAAGGCTTCAGGAAAAAAAGGGGGGGGGGGCAACAATTTTTTCCCGAATTTTTCCAGTTTTTTTTCTGGGCCTTCGAATCTCTACTGCAGACTCTTCATTTATGGAAGAGGGCAATTTGTGTTGGTTCTCCCTTCTTACCACAGATTCCCAGTTTGCTCCCTATGATTTGGGGGACCAAAGAAGACTGCAGTGAAAAGGAGAGAGATGGGGAAGTCAAATGCTTGACTAGGTTTTCCACCCCCAGGTGCACCAGCAACAAAGAAAGAAGGGGATTATCGTAAATTCACATATAATCAACAGTTCTATCATTTGATAAAGGTATTTTTGTGTACGACACGGGGAGGGGGGGATTCTTGCATCATCAATCGGATGATGTCACAATTCTGTACAGCCAATCAGACTGGATGGCAAAAGTCATACAGAGCAAGCGAGGACCGTATCAACCCAATTCTGGGGCACAGCAAAAATTCCCCAAGAAAAAGGCATTTTTCAAAAGCATCAAAAATGTGCTCAAAAAAGAAGGACAAAGAGCTGAGCAACCCCCTTCTAAAAATATATATGCCTTCTAAATATATATATATATATGCCACTATCTGTAAAAGGCAGCTTTAATGGGTGGGTGCATATTAAAAGTTTAATGTAATAACGCCCAGGCAAGCCTAATCTCGTCACATCTCAGAAGCTAAGCAGGGCCGACTCTGGCAAGTATTTGGATGGGAGACCTCCTAAGAATACCAGAGCCCGGGAGCAGGGGCAGGCTTTATTCAGCCACCTCTCTGAATATCCTCCAAACCCCCAGGAGGGGTCAGTCACCAGAGGTTGCCTCATGACTTCAAGGTGCACGCTTACATGTGCGCACGCACACACACACACACAAGCACCAGTTGTTTCTGACTCTAGGGTAACGTTGCTTTCACAATGATTTCACGGCAGACTTTTTACGGGGTGGTTTGCCGTTGCCTTCCCCAGTCCTCTACACTTTCCCCCCAGCAAGCTGGGTCCTCATTTGACCAACCTCGGAAGGACGGAAGGCTGAGTCAACCTCTAGCCGGCTACCTGAACCCAGCTTCCACCAGAATTGAACTCAGGTCATGAGCAGAACTTAGGACTGCTGTACTGCAGCTTTTTTTTTTTTGTATTTTTGTATTTTGTGTGTTTGTGCATAAAAAGAGCCCCATGGCGCAGAGTGGTAAAGCTGCAGTACTGCAGTCGGAGCCCTCTGCTCATGATCTGAGTTCAATTCCAGCGGAAGCTGGTTCAGGTAGCCGGCTCCAGGTTGACTCAGCCTTCCATCCTTCCAAGGCCGGTCAAAGGAGTCCCCAGTTTGCTGGGGGGAAAGTGTAGAGGACTGGGGAAGGCAATGGCAAATCAGCCCGTAAAAAGTCTGCCGTGAAAACATTGTGAAAGCAACGTCACCCCAGAGTCGAAAATGACTGGTGCTTGCACAGGGGACCTTTCCTTTCCCATAGAAGAGCCCCGTTGTGCAGAGTGGTAAAGCTGCAGTACTGCAGTTGGAGCCCTCTGCTCACAACCTGAGTTCGATTCCAGTGCAAGCTGGGTTCAGGTAGCCGGCTCCAGGTTGACTCAGCCTTCCATCCTACTGAGGTCGGTCAAAGGAGTCCCCAGCTTGCTGGAGGGAAAGTGTAGAGGACTGGGGAAGGCAATGGCAAACCACCCCGAAAAAAAGTCTGCCGTGAAAACATTGTGAAAGCAACATCACCCCAGCATCAAAAACGACTGGTGTTTGCACCTTTACTGCAGCTTTACCACTCTGTGCCATGAGGCTCTTTTTATGCACACACACACAAATAAAAAGAAAAAGTTTAATGTAATAATGCCCGGCAAGCCCAATCTCATCACATCTCAGAAGCTAAGCAGAGCCAACTCTGGCAAGTATTTGGATGGGAGACCTCCAAGGAATACCAGAGCCCAGGGGCAGGGGCAGGCTTTATTCAGCCACCTCTCTGGATATCCTCCAGGACCCCAGTAGGGGTCAGTCACCAGAAGTCGCCTTATGATTTCAATGTGCACAAACACTCACGTGCACATTAAAAATACAAAAATACAAGGCTAGAATTCTAGCAGGAGCTCCTTTGCATATTAGGCCACACACCCCTGACGTAGCCAGTCCTCCAAGAGCTTACAAGGCTCTTTTTTGTAAGCTCTTGGAGGATTGGCTACATCTAGAATATGTGGCCTAATGTGCGACGGAGCTCCTGCTAGAATTCCACCCCTGCAAAAATACAAAAAAAGTTTAATGCAATAACCACGGCAAGTGATAAGAACATAAGAGAAGCCATGTTGGATCAGGCCAATGGCCCATCCAGTCCAACACTCTGTGTTACACAGTGCCCAAAAAAACCAAGTGCCATCAGGAGGTCCACCAGTGAGGCTAGAAGCCCTCCCACTGTGCCCACCCAAGCACCAAGAGTACAGAGCACCACTGCTCCAGACAGAGAGTTCCAACAATAATCTGAGGTTTATAGCCACTGATGGACCTCTGCTCCATATGCTTATCCAATCCCCTCTTGAAGCTGGCTGTGCTTGTAGCCGCCGCCACTTCCTGTGGCAGCGAATTCCACGTGTGAATCACCCTTTGATGTATCTTCACTGTACAGAGCAACATAAGCTGGAAGGTTAAACCTCTTTCATCAACCGAGTCAGAATCAGACAAGGGGGAAGAGGAAGGAAAGGAAAGGTCCCCTGTGCAAGCACCAGCTGTTTCCAACTCTGCGGTGACGTTGCTTTCACAACGTTTTCCCAGCAGACTTTTTACGGGGTGGTTTGCCATTGCCTTCCCCAGTCCTCTACGCTTTTCCCTCAGCAAGCTGGGGACTCATTTGACCGACCTCGGAAGGATGGAAGGCTGAGTCAATCTCGAGCCGGCTACCTGAAAACCCAGCTTCCGCCGGGGATCGAACTCTGGTCCTGAGCAGAGCTTAGGACTGCATTACTGCAGCTTTACCACTCTGCACCACGGGGTTCTTGGAAGAGGAAAAGAGAACCCCAAAATGGAAACAGAGCAGGGTAGAACAGAACAGGGAAATGGACCGAATGTAACAATACTTGGAAGAAATCAGGAAAGACGGGGTAGAGATTTTACAAAATTCTCCTCCCAAGACGTTGTAAAAGTGCATCTTCCGTGACACCCTAGCAGGGAGCCACGTGTGCGAATCAGGGGGAGAGAGTTTCCTAAAAAGCAGAGGACTGGAGGTTCCTGGAACCGGCTGGGATAATGGGAAAGAACAGCTGGAAGCGTCTACTGACCGGCCCTCGTTTCTCAGCCCTCTCTGCCACGTCTCTTGGGAGAGGCGGCTGTCGAGTTGAAGCTGGCCAGGTTCCTGCTTCCGGTGGCTTTACAAGGCAGTTAAAGTGGCAAGTGGGTGGCTGGGAAAGAGAACCTCTCACAGATGAGCAAAATGAAAGCCCGGCCTGGCTCCAAAAAAGGAAGGCAGGCTCCACAGGGCAGTGTCTTCCGCCTTCAGGCTGGCATGCCCTCAAAACCGCCTCACCTGATTGGACCAGCAAAGTGGTGCGATGCTGGATGCCACCCTTTCTATGGAGGCCCAGGTCACAGCCGTTGCACGGTCGGCCTTTTACCATCTACGGCAGGTCAAACAACTAGCCCCCTGTCTGGCTCCCCAGGACCTAGCCACAGCGATCCACACAACGGTCACTTCCAGGTTGGACTACTGTAACTCGCTCTACACAGGCTTGCCCTTGGGACTGATCCGGAAACTCCAGCGGGTGCAGAATGCAGCAGTTCGATCGCTGACTGAACTGCCTGTACGGGCAGGCAGTCGGCCGTCACTGCGCAGTCTGCACTGGCTACCAATCGAGTACCGGATCCGTTTCAAGGTTCTAGTAGTGACTTTTAAAGCCTTATGTGGCTTGGGACCTACATACCAAGGGGACTGTCTCTCCCTGTACGAGCCCTGGAGGCCTCTACGATCGGTCAAT
The DNA here is from genome assembly GCF_032191835.1 of Heteronotia binoei. Classification (NCBI taxonomy): domain Eukaryota; kingdom Metazoa; phylum Chordata; class Lepidosauria; order Squamata; family Gekkonidae; genus Heteronotia; species Heteronotia binoei. The sequence goes on along the minus strand of NC_083224.1, from coordinate 194,345,825 downwards.
CGACATCTTCTGACCATCCCTGGGCCAAAGGATGTCTGGCTTGCCTCAACCAGGGCCTTTTTGGCTTTGGCCCCAACCTGGTGGAATCAGCTCCCCAAGGAGATTCGGGCCCTACCAGAACTTCTACCATTCCAGAGGGCCTGCAAAACGGAGCTGTTCTGTCAGGCTTTTAGCTGAGGCGGGCGGGCGGGCATCCTCACACCATGTAATCGACCTCCCTGCGCTCCCTTCGCTCATGCCTCCTGTGTCTCAATCTGTGAATGACGTTTCTATCACTGATGCCGCCTTTTCTCATTTTTACTTCTTAACTGTTTTACTGTGTGATTTTAACTGTTTTATTGTGCTGTAATCCGCCCTGAAGCGGCACCGTGGTGCAGAGTGGTAAAGCAACAGTACTGCAGTACTGTGGTCTGAACTCTCGGCTCACGACCTGAGTTCTATCCCAGAGAAAGCTGGTTCAGGTAGCCGGCCCGAGGTTGACTCAGCCTTCCATCCTTCTGAGGTCGGTCAAATGAGTCCCCAGCTTGCTGGGGAGAAAGCGTAAAAGACTGGGGAAGGCAATGGCAAACCACCCCGTAAAAAGTCTGCCGTGAAAACGTTGTGAAAGCGACGTCACCCCAGAGTCGGAAACGACTGGTGCTTGCACAGGGGACCTTTCCTTTCCAATCCGCCCTGAAGTGGCCCCGTGGCGCAGCGTGGTAAAGTAGCAGTATTGCAGTACTGTGATCTGAACTCTGCTCACGACCTGAGTTCTATCCCAGCGAAAGCTGAATTCAGGTAGCCAGCCCAAGGTTGACTCAGCCTTCCGTCCTTCCGAGGTCGGTCAAATGAGTATCCAGCTTGCTGGGGGGAAAGTGTAAAAGACTGGGGAAGGCAATGGCAAACCACCCCGTAAAAAGTCTGCCGTAAAAACGTCGTGAAAGCAACATAACCCCAGAGTCGGAAACGACTGGTACTTGCACAGGGAACCTTTCCGTTCCTTTCCTAATCTGCCCTAAATCCATCTTGGGAAAGGGCGGACTATAAATTCACAAAATAAATAAATAAACTTCCATATTCACCGGAAGACTGCCTCTGAATTGCAGGCTCTGGTGGTGGTGGTATTCAATCACACAGCTGAGTCTGACTCTTTGCGACCCCCTGGACCAAGTCACGCCAGGCCCTCCTGTCTTCCACCATCCTCCAAAGTCTGCTCAAATTCATGTTAGTCACATCAGTAACACTGTCCAGCCATCTCCTCTTCTGCTGTCCCCTTCTTCTTTTGCCTTCTGTCTTTCCCAGCATCAGGGTCTTCTCCAGTGAGTGCTCCCTTCTCATTTGGTGGCCAAAGGATTTGAGCTTCAGCTTCAGCATCTGACCTTCCGGGGAACAGTCAGGGTTGATTTCCCTTAGGACTGACTGATTGGATCTTCTTGCAGTCCAAGGGACTCTCAAGAGTCTTCTCAAGCACCACAGCTCGAAAGCATCTATTCTTCTGCGCTCAGTCTTTCTTATGGTCCAGCTCTCACAGCCATACATGACTACTGGGAATACCATCGCTTTGACTATACGGACTTTTGTTGGCAGGGTGACGTCTCTGCTTTTTATTAAACTGCCCAGGTTTGCCATAGCTGTCCTCCCAAGGAGCAGACGTCTTTTAATTTCATGGCTACAGTCACCATCTGCAATTGCAGGCACTGGTACTGCACATCAAGTGGGAAGGCCTATGACATTCTGGCTGGCGGCATCTGTTTGACTTTGGATGCTAAATGGGTTTAGAAAGTATCTTGGACGAATGATTAGGGGCTGTGGTCTGAACAGCCGCTGTATATCTTGCAGTAACTTTTGCATCATTTAAGGTATCATATTAATACTTACGTTTTGCTCCAGTGCGGGGGTGGGGGGTAGATTTCTGGTTGGTTCCAGATTGCCACAATCCTAATCCTCTTTCATTCTCTATTGAATGTCCCATCCTGTTGATTGTACCGACTCACTCAGCATTATCTGCCTGGAAGGAAGGAAAGAACAAGGTGGGAAGGGAGGGAAGGAAGGAAGAAAGGAAGGAAGGAACAAGGTGAGGAGGGAGGGAAGGAACAAGGTGAGGAGGGAGGGAAGGAAGGAAGGAAGGAACAAGGTGAGGAGGGAGGCAAGGAACAAGGTGAGGAGGGAGGGAAGGAACAAGGTGAGGAGGGAAGGAAGGAACAAGGTGAGGAGGGAAGGAAGGAAGGAACAAGGTGAGGAGGGAGGGAAGAAAGGAAAACTTCATTTTGCTACCCCTTTGGCCTCATACGGTACATCTCTTCTTAGTACTCTGCCATTTTAGCAATTCCCTTTTTTGAAACCATTAGCTTAAAACAAGAGTCCCCAGCATAGAGTGCCTGCCGACACCTTTCCTGGTGCCCACCAAAATGTTTTCGAAAGTAGGTGGGGCCAGGTGGGGTTTTGTCCAGCAAGGCTTCTGATTGGCCACTGGAGATTTGATTGGCTGGACAGATTTAAAAAAAAACAAAAAAAAACCCTGCCACGGCAGCGTGAGGAACGTCCCCGTGAGCCTGAAGGTAAACCACTGCAGCTGTTTTGTGGCTGGCTCTGCTTTGCGCAGCAGCCATTTTGGGGCTGGGCCCAGCCTACCATGTCAGAATCCCAAGGGTGGCCACACAGGCGCAAAAAGGTTGGGGAGCCCAGGGTGCAGAACGGGAGGACCAGGGCTCTTTTTGTAGCAGGAGCTCCTTTGCATATTAGGCCACGTCCCCCTGATGCAGCCAATCCTCCTGGAGCTTGCAGGTCTCTTAGTACAGGGCCTGCTGTAAACTCTTGGAGGATTGGCTACATCAGGTAGGTGTGGCCTAATATGCAAAGGAGCTCCTGCTGCAAAATGAGGCCTGGAGAGGGCTAGAACCCTTCTGTAACCAACCGGAGGAGTTTCCTGGAGTTCTGGATGAAGACAAAACGAGACGTGGATTTCTCTGACCGCTTCCTTCGGAGGCTGGAGAAGACTATCGATTGGGGAAGGCGCTCTCCCCTCCTCGGCTCCGTGGCCTGAGGATTAATTTATGTTTGCTGAGAGAGCCCTAATTAAGTCTCTTTAAGAGAAAGTTAACTTTAATGCGGCCAAGTAGCTGGGATGAATCAGACTTTGAAGAGAAATGGGCCTCCGATTTTCTCAAGGCGCGGTTGCGTGTGTGTTTTTCCCGCTTCTGAGACAGGCCTGTCTTGATTAAGTACCAATTTGACACAGAAAAGGAATCGGCAAATAGTAGCTTTCGAGGCACGACAGCTTTTTTCTCTCCATTCTGGATTAGTTCCCAATAGGGTTGCCCATCTCCAGATAGCTGAGAGGAGAGAGGTTACTCAAAGGACTAATGTAGCACAACCAAAGTTATAGTAACGGAATAACCAGGAATATATTGAATAACTGAATAACTGAATAACCAGGAATATATTGAAATGATACAAATCCATACAAATAATACAAAAATGGAGAAGAACTTCCTGACAGTTAGAGCGATTCCTCAGTGGAACAGGCTTCCTCCTTGGGAGGTGGTGGGCTCTCCTTCCTTGGAGGTTTTTCAACAGAGGCTAGATGGCCATCCTACAGCAATGAAGATCCTGTGAATTTAAGGGGGGGGCGTGATTGTGAGTTTCCTGCATTGTGCAGGGGGTTGGACCAGATGACCCTGGAGTTCCCTTCCAACTCTAGGATTCTATGATTCTTCGGGAGATGGTGGACTCTCCTTCCTTGGAGGTTTTCAAACAGAGGTTAGATGGCCATCTGACAGCAATGAAGATCCTGTGAATTTAGGGGGAGGTATTTGTGAGTTTCCTGCATTGCACAGGGGGTTGGACTAGATGACCCCAGAGTTCCCTTCCAACTCTAGGATTCTATGATTCTTCGGGAGGTGGTGGGCTCTCCTTCCTTGGAGGTTTTTAAACAGAGGCTAGATGGCCCTCTGACAGCAATGCGGATCCTGTGAATTTAGGGGTAGGTGTTTGTGAGTTTCCCACATTGTGCAGGGGGTTGGACTAGATGACCCTGGAGGTCCCTTCCAACTCTATGATTCTAAAAGATTGGAGATGCCTGTCAACATATGGGATAATCACTCCAGTGGTAAGGTGGAAGCCCCATCAAAATGAAGTTTCAGTTATACCGATGAGGGATGTGGATTTGCAAACATCAAACATTGTATTACAAATTAGGGTTTGTAGAATCTTTCGGGATCAAGTGCCATGTTCTACTGGAGAAAGTTTTTCTTCCAGACGTTTCGTTCTCAGCTGCGGAGAACATCCTCAATGGCGTTGCAGCCGGAGCAGGCGCTCAGACCTTCTTGGCTGCTGTGCATTGAGTCACAAACTTCTAAAAAATATTTGTCTGCTTGGCCCCCGAACTCGCTTCCTTTGGTAACATCACCAAGTACCTTCCTCTGCCTACAAAACAGGAATACTTTCTCCTCTCTGCCCGAAATCCATTTGTTTATTGACTTCGTGTCCCAGATTTCACCCTGGTGAAGTCCCAAGGCAGCTTACAATATTTTCATCTGTTCCGTTGTATCCCCAAAAACAACCCTGTGAGGTCGGTTAGGCTGAGAGACTGCAACTTGGCTCCAGGGCTTATGTTGTAGCAGGAACTCCTTTCCACATTAGGCCACACACACACTCCCCTATGTAGCCAATCCTTCAAGAGCTTACAGTAGGCCTTGTTAGAAGAGCCCAGTAAGCTCCAGGAAGATTGGCTACAGTCGGGGGGGTGGCCTAATATGCAAAGGAGTCCCGGCTACAAAAACAAAAAAAAGCCGTGCTCGTCCCCTAGCTGGGGATTCAAACCTGGATCTCCCAGATACTAGTCCAGGGGCAGCCAAACTGTGGCTTGGGAGCCACATGAATCTCCTGACCGTTAGAGCGGTTCCTCAGTGGAACAGGATTCCTCTGGAAGTGGTGAGCTCTCCTTCCTTGGAGGCTTTGAAACAGAGGCTAGATGGCCGTCTGACAGCAATGAGGATCCTGTGAATTTAGGGGGAGGTGTTTGTGAGTTTCCTGCATTGTGCAGGGGGTTGGACTAGATGACCCTGGAGGGTCCCTTCCAACGCTTTGATTCTGTGTGGCTCTTTCACACATATTGTGTGGCTCTCAGAGCCCCCACCGCCCCATCAGCCGGCTTGGAGAAGGCATTTGTCTCTATAAATTACTTCTCCAAGCCAAGCCAGCTGGTGGCAGAGATTGCATTTAAAGTTAAACTTGCTTTCGTTCCACCTCGTTTTCCCTTCTCCCTTCCCCATCTTCCTTCCTTCCTTCCTTCCTTCCTTCCTTCCTTCCTTCCTTCCTTCCTTCCTTCCGTCCTTCCTTCCTTCCTTCCTTCCTTCCTTCCTTCCTTCCTCTCTCACAGCTCTCAAACATCTGTCATTTATTCTATGTGGGTTTCCTGCATTGTGCAGGAGATTGGATTAGATCAGGGGTTCCCAACCCTCAGTCCGTGGACCAGTATCGGTCCATGGCCTGTTATCAACAGGGCCACAAGTTGTATAATTATTTCCTTATATATTACAATGTAGTAATAATAATAAGAAGAAGACATTGGATTTATATTCTGGCCTCCACTATGAATCTCAGAGTCTCAGAACCGCTCACAATCTCCTTTCCCTTCCTCCCCCACAACAGACACCCTGTGAGGCAGGTGGGGCTGAGAGAGCTCTCTTAGAAGCTGCCCTTTAAAGGACAACTCCCACAAGATCTATGGCTGATCCATGACAATTCCAGCAGGTGCAAGTGGAGGAGTGGGGAATCAAACCCGGTTCTCCCAGATAGGAGAGCTATGGCTGACCCAAGGCCATTCCAGCAGCTGCAAGTGGAAGAGTGGGGAATCCAACCTGGTTCTCCCAGATAAGAGCTCTGGCTGACCCAAGACCATTCCAGCAGGTGCAAGTGGAGGAGTGGGGAATCAAACCCGGTTCTCCCAGATAAGAGAGCTCTGGCTGACCCAAGGCCATTCCAGCAGCTGCAAGCGGAGGAGTGGGGAATCAAACCCGGTTCTCCCAGATAAGAGAGCTATGGCTGACCCAAGGCCATTCCAGCAGCTGCAAGTGGAGGAGTGGGGAATCAAACCCGGTTCTCCCAGATAAGAGAGCTCTGGCTGACCCAAGGCCATTCCAGCAGCTGCAAGTGGAGGAGTGGGGAATCCAACCTGGTTCTCCCAGATAAGATCTCTGGCTGACCCAAGGCCTTTCCAGCAGCTGCAAGTGGAGGAGTGGGGAATCCAACCTGGTTCTCCCAGATAAGAGAGCTCTGGCTGACCCAAGGCCATTCCAGCAGCTGCAAGCGGAGGAGTGGGGAATCAAACCCGGTTCTCCCAGATAAGACAGCTATGGCTGACCCAAGGCCATTCCAGCAGCTTCAAGTGGAGGAGTGGGGAATCCAACCTGGTTCTCCCAGATAAGAGCTCTGGCTGACCCAAGACCATTCCAGCAGGTGCAAGTGGAGGAGTGGGGAATCCAACCCGGTTCTCCCAGATAAGAGAGCTATGGCTGACCCAAGGCCATTCCAGCAGCTGCAAGTGGAGGAGTGGGGAATCCAACCCGGTTCTCCCAGATAAGAGAGCTATGGCTGACCCAAGGCCATTCCAGCAGCTGCAAGTGGAGGAGTGGGGAATCCAACCCGGTTCTCCCAGATAAGAGAGCTCTGGCTGACCCAAGGCCATTCCAGCAGCTGCAAGTGGAGGAGTGGGGAATCCAACCCGGTTCTCCCAGATAAGAGAGCTATGGCTGACCCAAGGCCATTCCAGCAGCTGCAAGTGGAGGAGTGGGGAATCCAACCCGGTTCTCCCAGATAAGAGAGCTATGGCTGACCCAAGGCCATTCCAGCAGCTGCAAGTGGAGGAGTGGGGAATCAAACCCGGTTCTCCCAGATAAGAGAGCTCTGGCTGACCCAAGGCCATTCCAGCAGCTGCAAGTGGAGGAGTGGGGAATCCAACCTGGTTCTCCCAGATAAGATCTCTGGCTGACCCAAGGCCTTTCCAGCAGCTGCAAGTGGAGGAGTGGGGAATCCAACCTGGTTCTCCCAGATAAGAGAGCTCTGGCTGACCCAAGGCCATTCCAGCAGCTGCAAGCGGAGGAGTGGGGAATCAAACCCGGTTCTCCCAGATAAGAGAGCTATGGCTGACCCAAGGCCATTCCAGCAGCTTCAAGTGGAGGAGTGGGGAATCCAACCTGGTTCTCCCAGATAAGAGCTCTGGCTGACCCAAGACCATTCCAGCAGGTGCAAGTGGAGGAGTGGGGAATCCAACCCGGTTCTCCCAGATAAGAGAGCTATGGCTGACCCAAGGCCATTCCAGCAGCTGCAAGTGGAGGAGTGGGGAATCCAACCCGGTTCTCCCAGATAAGAGAGCTATGGCTGACCCAAGGCCATTCCAGCAGCTGCAAGTGGAGGAGTGGGGAATCCAACCCGGTTCTCCCAGATAAGAGAGCTCTGGCTGACCCAAGGCCATTCCAGCAGCTGCAAGTGGAGGAGTGGGGAATCCAACCCGGTTCTCCCAGATAAGAGAGCTATGGCTGACCCAAGGCCATTCCAGCAGCTGCAAGTGGAGGAGTGGGGAATCCAACCCGGTTCTCCCAGATAAGAGAGTTATGGCTGACCCAAGGCCATTCCAGCAGCTGCAAGTGGAGGAGTGGGAAATCAAACCCGGTTCTCTCAGATAAGAGTCTACACACTTCACCACCACACCAAACTAATAGGAATAAAGTGCACCGTTGTATCATCCCGAAACCATCTTCCCCTGCCCCCTCCCTGTCCATGGAGAAATTGTCTTCCACAAAACCAGTCCCTGGTGCCAAAAAGGTTGGGGACCACTGGATTAGATGACCCTGGAGGTCCCTACGGCTATAATTCTATGAAGCTTCCACGGCAGAATGAGGATTTGAACTTCCCAAGCCATTTTGGCGTAGTGGTTGAGAAGAGCGGCGGACTCTAATCTGGAGAACTGAGTTCGATTCCCCATCCCTCCTCCACGCACAGCCAGTTGGGTGACCTTGGGTTAGTCCCAGTTCTCTCAGAATTCTCTTAGCCCCAACTACCTCGCAGGGTGTTTGTTGTGGGGAGAAAAAGGGGAAAAGGCAGGCCTTGAATTCAGCAGGAGCTCACAGGAACGCAGCTCCTGAACCTTCCTTTCTCCCTCCTCCTCCCCACCTACCTTGTCCATTGAATAGGAGGTGCAGCTGCATAACAATCCCTGGATGAGCTCCACCACCTATTTTTCTACAAAATGACCCCTGGGAAAAGTGATTGTAAGCTACTCGGAGCCTCTGAGAGAAGGGTGAGTTATAAATCCAACTCTTTGCTTTCATCATCTTCTTCTGGATTTCCCAGATTCTAGTCCAACACTCTAACCACCACACCACATTGCATGAACAACTCTTCAATTGTACTAAGCATATAACGTTGAACATTTCCGATACGAGGGAAATGGCAGATAAAATGAAAATAAAGGATCGGGTTTGATTCACACAAGCAGAAAGTGAAACCAGGGTTGCCAAGTCCAATTCAAGAAATATCTAGGGACTTTGGGGGTGGAGCCAGGAGACATTCAGTTTCTTTTTAGTTTCAGTTTATTTCAATTTATATCCCACCCTTCCCACCGAAGTGGCTCAGGGCGGCTTACAACACATAAGAACTAACATAGGTTTTGGATTTAAAATACAACAAATTACCCCGTTAAAACAGTAAAATGGTAAAACATAAAAACAGGCGATCTATCAGAATACTACACTGCAATCTTCTATAGAGTTTCCAATGCCAGTTAGTTATAGGCCAGCCAGAAAAGGGCTGTCTTACAGGCCCTGCGGAACTGGCCAAGGTCCCGCAGGGCCCTCACCTCCTCCGGCAGCTGGTTCCACCAGCAAGGGGCCGTTACTGAGAAGGCCTTGTCCCTGGTGGATTTCAGACGGGCCTCTTTTGGCCCGGGGATATCAAGCAGATTTTGAGAGCCCGATCTCAGCACTCTCTGGGGAACATGTGGAGAGAGATGGTCCCTAAGGTAGGGGGTGGAGTCACAATTGGGGGTGGAGTCACGATTAAGGTTGTGGCAAGCATAATTGAACTCCAAGGGGAGTTCTGGTCATCACCTTTAAATGGACCGCACACTTTTTAAACGCCTTCCCTCCATTAGAAAGAATGAAGGATAGGGGTATCTTCTTTGGGGGCTCATAGAATTGAGCCCCCTGGTCCAATCTTTTTAAAACTTTGAGGGTGTTTTGAAGAAAGGCACTGGATGCTATGCTGAAAATTTGATGCCTCTACCTAAAAAAAACTGCCCACCAGATACCAGTGGATCAATTCTTCATTATACCCAATGGGAATCGGTCTCCATAGGGAATAATGCCCAGCGGACATTTCCCTCCATCCCCCTCCCCTGCTTTCTGATGACCCTGAAGCGGAGGGAGGGACTCCAAACCGGGGGATCCCCTGCCCCCACCTGGGGATTGGCAACCCTATGTGAAACTGAATTTGAGATTCGGGGGACTCAAGACAGCGATGAGAAGCTCAAAATCATCCTAGCTGATTTAAGAGAGAAGCCATGTTGGATCAGGCCAATGGCCCATCCACTCCAACACTCTGTGTCACACAGTGGTCAAAAGAACCCAGGTGCCATCAGGAGGTCCATCAGTGAGGCCAGGACACCAGAAGCCCTCCCACTGTGCCCCTCCCCAAGCACCCAGAATACAGAGCATCACTGCCTCAGACAGAGAGTTCCAACAATACACTGTGGCTACCAGATAATTTTACTTCACTGTCATTGGTTCTTAAATCTGTACCATGTTGCATTCTGAGCCGCTGCCTACCAGCTATGTATGGCTTTGCTCACTGTGCTGGATTCCTCGTTTGATTAAGTGTGCTTAAGAGCACACAAAAGCTTACGTTCTAAATAAAAATTGGTTGGTCTTAAAGATGCAACTTGACTCCTGCTTTGTTCAACTGCTTCAGATCAACACGGCTGCACGCTTGGATCTATCTACTGTGGCTAACAGCCACTGATGGACCTCTGCTCTAGATGTTGATCCAATCCCCTCTTGAAGCTTGCTATGCTTGTAGCCGCCACCACCTCCTGTGGCAGTTAATTCCACGTGTTAATCACCCTTTGGGGGAAGAAGGACTTCCTTTTATCCATTCTAACCCGACTGCTCAGCAATTTCATGGAGTGCCCACAAGTTCTCGTATTGTTAGAAAGGGAGAAAAGTACTTCTTTCTCTTCCTTCTCCATCCCATGCATAATCTTGTAAACCTCTATCATGTCACCCCGCAGTGGACGTTTCTCCAAGCTAAAGAGCCCCAAGCATTTTAACCTTTCTTCATAGGGAAAATGTTCCAACTCTTTAATCATTCCAGTTGCCCTTTTCTGCGCTTTTTCCAATGCTATAACATCTTTTTTGAGGTGCGGTGACCAGAATTGTACACAGTATTCTAAATGAGGCCGCAGCATCCGATTTATACAGGGGTATCATGATACTGGCAGCCCCAGAATCCCCCAAAGATAGAGCTAAGCTCAGCTTGGAGTCTTGTATGAAAGCATGGGGGGGAGAGAAGATGAGAAAAGTGCAGGGGTGGGGTGGGGGGAGCACACGGTGGAGTTGCCGCAGGAATCGCAGCCGCGCTCCCTGTCTGATGGGATCCTCTGCTGAAGTAATTAAGCCCAGGCGACGGCTAACCGTAATGTGATGTATATATGCCTTTAACTAATCATTTATTAGACCCGTTGATGGTTTGTCAATATTAATTCATTTATTTAAACAACTCGGAGCTGTAATGAAGATGTTTGCTTTACTGGGGTGGGGGGTTGGGGTGGGACGAGGAGATAAAAGAGCCCAGAGACTTTTTTGTCTGTCCTGAGTGGATGTGGGTTGCCCTCCCAGATAACCAGGTTAGGGGTAGGGGAAGAGAAGCATTCATACCCAGGGGTGGGATTCTAGCAGGACCTCCTTTGCATATTAGGCCACACACCCCTGATGTAGCCAATCCTCCAAGAGCTTACAGGGTTCTTCGTACAGGGCCCACTGTAAGCTCCAGGAGGACTGGCTGCATCAGGGGTGTGTGGCCTAATATGCAAAGGAGTTCCTGCTAGAATTCCAGCCCTGTTCATACCTATGACAAGAGCAGGAGGGGGTGTTTTGCAGACCAGGGCCAGAAAAAAAGGCTTTGTGGGATCACATTAAGGCTTCAGTCCTACTCACCTCTACCTTGGGAGTAAATCCCATCCCATTTTGGTAAGATTTTACTTCCAAGCAGGGGTCATTTTGTAGAAGAAGAGGTCCCGGAGCTCTTTAGTACAACTCTTTTTGCGTAACTCATTCGCCTATGCCACACACACCCGACATAATCAGAACGTTGTACTAAATTATATCAGCTCAGCATCTACCTTCAAATGCTTCTTGAATTAGAGTCATCGTAGTAAAACCTTACTCCCATCATACTTTTTCAGTTATTTTCTCCTGTGTGGCCACAATGGCATCTGTCTGCTTTGTGTGTTTTGGTTATTTTCCCATTTTTTGTGTGTGGGGGGGGCGCGAATATTAGAAAGTCTGTAAACTCTTAGAGTTCAGCAAAATTTTCGCAAGGGGTTTGAACAATGGAGTCCAGAAGCCAGTATTTGGGGAGATAGGGGGGTAAGAACGAAAGAGCACAATAAAATTTAGAAGGAAATTACAAAAATTGTTCCCAATCTCAGTCCATTCTCCATAATAAATACTCAAATGTATATAAGTTTCACCAGGGGTCGTTTTGTAGAAAAAGAGATGCCGGAGCTCATTAGCACACCTCATTTGCATACCTCATTTGCAGATGCCACCCACCCTTGGCATCACCGAAAGTTGTGCTAAATTATATCAGCTCAGCATCTACCTTCAAATGCTTCTGGAATTATAACAGTCATAACAAAAGCTTACTCCCATCGTACCTTTTAAATTACTTTCTCCTATGTGGCCACAGTGGCATAACGAAGATTTCCATCTGTCTGTTTTATATGTTTTGGGTATTTTCCCCTTTGGGAGGGGTGGGGAAAAGTATTATCAAGTTTATTAAATCTGAAAGTTCACCAGAATTCTCACAGGGGGGTTTGAACAATGGAGCCCAGAAGCAAGTATTGGGGTGGGGGAGGGTAAGAAAGAAAGAGCACAATAAAAAAAAAAAGAGGTTCTGGAGCTCCGCTCCTGTGAGCTCCTGCTCAAAATGAGGCCTGGGTTTCACAGAATATATCATAGAATCATAGAGTTGGAAGGGACCTCCAGGGTCATCTAGTCCAACCCCCTGCCCAATGCAGGAAACTCACAAACACCTCCCCCTAAATTCACAGGATCTTCATTGCTGTCAGATGGCCATCTAGCCTCTGTTTAAAAACCTCCAAGGAAGGAGAGCCCACAACCTCCCAAGGAGGAAGCCTGTTCCACTGAGGAATCACTCTAATGGTCAGCAAGTTCTTCCTAATGTTGAGCCGGAAACTCTTTTGATTTAATTTCAGCCCATTGGTTCTGGTCCTACCTTCCGGGGCCGTAGAAAGCAATTCCACACCCTCCTCTATAGGACATCCCTTCAAGTCCTTGAAGATGGTGATCCTAGCATCTCTCAGCCACCTCCTCTCTCGGCTAAACATCCCCAGCTCCTTCAACCTTTCTTCATAGGACTTGGTCTCCAAGGGCCTCACCATCTTCGTCGCCCTCCTCTGGACCCATTCCAGCTTGTCGATATCCTTCTTAAAATGTGGTGCCCAAAACTGAACACAAGACTCCAGGTGAGGTCTTACCAGAGCAGAGTAAAGCGATACCATCACATCACGTGATCTGGACACTAGACTTCTCTTGATACAGCCCAAAACTGCATTGGCCTTTTTAGCCACCGCATCACACTGTTGACTCATGTTCAGCGTATGATCCGCTAGGACCCCTAGATCCTTTCCACACATACTACTGCTAAGTCTCCCCCATTCTATAACCATGCATTGGATTTTTCCTACCTAAATGAAGAACTTTACATTTATCCCTGTTAAAATTCATTTGATTGGTTTTAGCCCAGTTTTCCAGCCTAAGTACTATGCATTTTTATATCCAAAAAATCAGAAATGCAAAAGTCCTTTTCAGATTTTACCATGAATGCTGTAAAAAGGGAATAAATCCCACAATCCAATGAGAAATATTAAATATTGTTTTCTCTTACAGAGTACCAAAACTTCCTCTGAAGACTGCACAAATAAAGTCTCAAGAGTCCTGAACAAGGAGTCGACAAAAAATTTGTTTCGTGCATACGTCTTCCAAACAGGACCTCTGCAAACATCTGTATATCAGTCTACAGCAGGGCTGGCCAAACTTACTTCATATAGGAGCCACATAGAATAAACATCAGATGTTTGAGAGCTGTAAGACATGGACAAATATTAAAAACATGTCTTTATTAAAACTCTTATGCTTTCTTTGCACAGAAAGACAAAATACATATGTGTGCACTTTACAACGCCACCATGTTAGAAGGAGACTTTAAAAAACAAAAGATGGGAATAACAGTCCCCATAAGTCCAGCATAGGGAAAGGTTAGGGAATTATTATTTGGCACCAGTGGGAGAAGGAAACTCACATGCGCCATATAAATCACTTGAACACTGTTTAAACTATTATGCATCTCTCTTTGACTTGACACCAAGGTTAGTAAATGCAGCGATGAAACTAAAGGGGAACCCTGCACTGCCACCTTTAATTCCATTCATCCTTCCAGTTGCTAGATTTTTCTCCGCGTCTAGGGCTGCGCGGGATGCTTCTTTATGCTGTGATATGCGAGCAATGCCTCTTGGAAGAAGGCGGTTGCGGAAGAAGCAACAAATGCGAGCGTTGTTGCTGAGGCTCTTTTCAACCCCACTGTTTTAATAACTCTCTGTGAAGGATTAAAGCTTGACATTTCGTGCGATGTATGAAGTGATGAACGACTCCCGAGAAGATTTAAGAGTTTGTTCGCCACAGGATCCTTGACGCACTGGCACTTTAACCGACCTGCGGAGCAGGCGAAGTTCTCCGAAGCGCTTGAAGTCGGACCTCCACGCGCATTCGTGAACTTTTAAATTCTTGATACTTTACTGATATTGTAAACTCCCCAGTCTGGATAGCTTTAGAACTAATTGTTGGTACTTATTATATTTTGAGGGGATGTTGTTTGAAATATATTTACATTGCATTATTTATGCTTTGATTATTTATCGCTCTATTCCACAGGGTTTTTTTGGGGGGGATACTTCTGCTATTCAAGTCAAGTCAAATTAGCCTTTATTGGCATAAAATACTGCTATTCTTCAAGTATGAAACTGGTGGCAGCCAGGCCCATAGAACCCCATGGGTCCCAGAGGGTCCAGCCTCGTGGATTTTACAGGCCCCCTCCCCAAGTCTTGGCTCCCCACTCCCCCTCAGAACCCTTCCCTCTGATTGCCTCAGCACACGAAGCAAGTAGAGGCACCGGTAAGCTCTCCCCTGAAGCACTCTGAGCAGAGTTGGGTGGGTGGGCAGATTCCAAAAGTTGGGTGGGCAGGTGGGCAGCCAGCCCCACCCCCTGCTCCCAGAAGCCCTTCGTCCGGCCATGAAGAGCTGGGGGCTCCATACGCTGCCTTGTTTTCCACCGCCATGAGCCTGAACGGTCAGTTCTTGGGTGGGTGGGAAGAGAGGTCTCTAGACTGCACAGACCGCAAAGGGAGCTAGAGCCTTTTCGGGGTGGGGAGGGAGGGAGGGGCGGCCAGGACATGTCTCCCCCAGCCAGCATGTACAAGCCATGCATGTTCCCTGATGCTCCCAGTTGGGGAAGGGCACAGGAAAGCAGGGGAATGGGGAGGGAGCGCAGAGATACAAGTCAGCCTTCTTTTGAACTTCGGAATTGGAAGTTGATCACTGCAGGCTGAGCTCCAGGAAAAGTAGAGGGGGAATCGGAGCTGACATGCAATTTAAATCACACTGGAGGGAGGAGGGAGAGGGGTGGGCCCCACCTTCTCAGCTTCTTGTTCTCACCCCCCATGGCCCCCCTACATCCCCCCTGTGGCCCCCTCACTTTTTGACTCTTAGCTACGGGGCTGGTGGCAGCTGCTAACCTTTAAAATTGTTGTTGTTCAGTCGCACAGTCGAGTCCGACTCTTTGCGACCCCATGGATAAAGTCATGCCAGGCCCTCCTGTCTTCCACCATCCTCCGAAGTCTGCTCAAATTTGTGTTTGTTACATCAATAATGCTGTCCAGCCATCTCCTCTTTTGCCGTCCTCTTCTTTTGCCTTCTGTCTTTCCCAGCATCAGGGTCCTCTCCAGCGAAGGCTCCCTTCTCATTGGGTGGCCAAAGTATTGGAGCTTCAGCTTCAGCATCTGAACTTCCAGGAAACAGTCAGGGTTGATTTCCTTTAGGACGAACTGATTTGATCTTCTTGCAGTCCAAGGGACTCTCAAGATTCTTCTCCAGCACCACAGCTCAAAAGCATCTATTCTTCTGCGCTCGGCCTTCCTTATGGTCCAGCTCTCACAGCCATACATGACTACTGGGAATACCATCGCTTTGACTATACGGACTTTTGTTGGCAGGGTGACGTCTCTCCTTTTTATTATACTGCCCGGGTTTGCCTTAGCTGTCCTCCCAAGGAGCAAACATCTTTGAATTTCATGGCTCCCTCTCATGAATTGCTGCCTTGTCGTGGCGAGAGGGCTTGTGCGGCTCAGTGAGGCTGTGGGCTATGCCATGCAGGGCCACGCAAGATAGACAGGCCACAGCTGAGAACCCAGACTAAATGCGATCCACTGGAGAACGAAATGGCAAACCACTCCCGTATCCTTGCCAAGAAAACCCCATGAACAGAAACCTTTAAAATTAGGCAACCTTTAAAAATGGATGGTGCAGGCTAGCCCAATCTCATCAAATCTGGGCAGCTAATAGGGTTGCCAAGTTCCCAGCGTTCCCCGGAAGTGACGTCATCACGTCAGCGACGTCGCTCACGGCCACTCTAGGCATTTCCAGGAAAACTCTATTGTTTTCCCAGACACTTTTGGGAGGAGGAAACTCTATGGTACCTATTGTACCATAGAGCTTTCCCTCCCAATTCGCTAGAGAGTCCTGGAAAACCATAGAGTTTTCCCGGAACGCCGAGAGTGGTCACCATGCAACGTCACCGGCACGATTACGTCACTTCCAGGTGACACCATTGCGCCAACGATGTCGGGGGAGGATCCCAATGTGGGCTGGCGGATTGGGAACCTCCCGGGCAGGAGAACCCCCACCTGGGCCTAGCAGCTAAGCAAGGTCGGTCGGCCCTGGTTAGTACTTGAATGGGAGACCACCAAGGCAGTCCAGGGTTGCTACACAGAGGCAGGAAAGGGCAAACCAGCAATGTTTCCTCAAAGCTGAGTTTGTGTGAGCTAGCTCACAGTTCTTTTAGTGCCTGGCTCGCGCATTTTTGCCTCAGCTCAGGAAAATGGTCCCAGAGCAAACTAAAGGTTTGGAACACTTTCCCTATGAAGAAAGGTTAAAACGCTTGGGGATCTTTAGCTTGGAGAAACCTCGACTGCGGGGTGACATGATAGAGGTTGACAAGATTATGCATGGGATGGAGAAAGTAGAGAAAGAAGCCCTTTTCTCCCTTTCTCACAATACAAGAACTCGTGGGCACTCCATGAAATTGCTGAGCAGTCAGGTTAAAACGGATAAAAGGAAGTACTTCTTCACCCAAAGGGTGATTAACGTGTGGAATTCACTGCCACAGGAGGTGGCGGCGGCTACAAGCATAGCGAGCTTTAAGAGGGGATTGGATAAAAATATGGAGCAGAGGTCCATCAGTGGCTATTATCCACACTGTGCATGTGTGTATCTTTTGGCCACTGTGTGATACAGAGTGTTGGACTGGATGGGCCATTGGCCTGATCCAACATGGCTTCTCTTATGTTCTTATGTTCTTAATTTATGCAGCAGCTCACTGACGAAGCAGAATTCGTCGAAGCAGAAGGCCAGTCGCTGACGAAGTAGAATTCTTGCTCACAAGACCCCGCAGCTTAGAGGGAGTATCGCAATCCTTCTCTGAACGTCTCTCGCCTTGAAATCCCTACCAGAAGATGACTGGGACTTGACGCCAGAAGTCGATTGTGATATGACCGCCCTTTCCACCAAAATTAGCCGGGCGCCTCCACATTTCACAGCAATCTAAACAATCACAATCACAGCAATCCGGGAAATCGCATCCATGCAAACTCTGGGCCAACGTGGAGTTTAAAAAAAAAAAAAATTAATTTTATTTTATTCGATCTAATCCAATACAAAGGGAGCATAGGGAAAATAAACAATAAAAATATAAATCTAACATACAAGAATCCGATTTAGACCACTGGATGCATATAACAAACAATTTGCAAGACCAGTACATAATATGCTAGGACAGGGGTGGCCAACGGTAGCTCTCCAGAGGTTTTTCTGCCTACAACTCCCATCAGCCCCAGCCAGCATGACCAACGGCTGGGGCTGATGGGAGTTGTAGGCAAAAAACATCTGGAGAGCTACTGTTGGCCACCCCTGTGCTAGGTATTAAAGGTAGTCCCCTGTGCAAGCAACGGTCGTTTCTGACTCTGGGGTGACGTCACATCACAATGTTTTCACGGCAGACTTTTTTTACGGGGTGGTTTGCCATTGCCTTCCCCAGTCCTCTATGCTTTCCCCCCAGCAAGCTGGGGACTCGTTTTTCCGACCTCAGAAGGATGGAAGGCTGAGTCAACCTTGAGCCGGCTACCTGAATTGAGAAATAGCCTATAATTCATTCTAGTAGGCAAAAAGGAAATATTCCAAAGGATTCCAAAACCGGGGCCCAAAGCAAATAATATTCTATAGCCAAATCAGTGTCATTATCAAAGAAAGGGTTATCCATTGTCTTATCCATTACATACCGGTCCCATAACTTATTGTACTGCGTTTCAATTGAGGGGGTATGTGGGGTTTTCCATTTTGGGGCAGTGATTAACTGTGCAGACTCTTATCTGGGAAAACCGGGTTTGATTCCCCACTCCTCCACTTGCACCTGGCCTTGGGTCAGCCATAGGTATCGCAAGAGTTGTCCTTGAAAGGGAAGCTGCTGGGAGAGCCCTCTCAGCCCCACCACCTCACAGGGTGTCTGTTGTGGGGGAGGAAGGGAAAGGAGATTGTAGGCCACTCTGGAACTCTATCCTTGAAAGGGCAGCTTCTGGGAGAGCTCTCAGCCCCACCCTCCTCACAGGGTGTCTGTTGTGGGGGAGAAAGGGAAAGGAGATTGTAGGCCACTCTGGAACTCTATCCTTGAAAGGGCAGCTTCTGGGAGAGCTCTCTCAGCCCCACCCACCTCACAGGGTGTCTGTTGTGGGGGAGGAAGGGAAAGGAGATTGTAGGCCGCTCTGAGACTCTGTCCTTGAAAGGGCAGCTTCTGGGAGAGCTCTCTCAGCCCCACCTTCCTCACAGGGGGCCTGTTGTGGGGGGAGGAGAGAAAGGAGATTGTAAGCTGCTCTGGGACTCCGATTCAGAGAGAAGGGCGGGGTATAAATCTGTGGTCTTCTTCATCTTCTTCCAATTTTTAACAATCATCACGCGAGCTATCGCCAACATTGTGGAGATGAAAGGTTTCTGATCTTTATTCACCAACTTCTCAGTTGGCCGTCATGGAGTGAAAGGGACAGGCAACATGAGCTGCAGAATCAGTTTGCTTCTCCACACAGAAGAGATGGGCCAGTAAAAGCCAAAAATGGCTTTTGTTCTCCCCAACCAAGCTGCCAGGGCATGTCTATTTTCTGGCTCACAGTCCATTCCGGCCATAGAGATGTCAAGACACTGCAGTGAGAAGCTCTATTACACCAGGTTTATGGAGCGTGTCCAGGCCTTTGAATGACCCCATGGAACATAGACAGCAAGAAAGACCATCAGGTCAGCCGTCCATGAAGCCAGACTGCTCTAAGCGGGAGCAAAATCGCCACAGTCCGCCAGTTACGTGACAGCTGAAGCTGTCATCATGCAGCAGTTACACATGTCCACAGAGCTCTCCCAGAAGCTGCCCTTTCAAGGACTGAGTCTCAGAACGGCCTAAAATCTCCTTTCCCTTCCTCCCCTACAACAGACACCCTGTGAAGTGGGTGGGGCTGAGAGGGCTCTCCCAGAAGCTGCCCATTCAAGGACAGAGTCTCAGAATGGCCTAAAATCTCCTTTCCCTTCTTCCCCCACAACAGAAACCTTGTGAGGCAGGTGCGGCTGAGAGGGCTCTCCCAGAAGCTGCCCTTTCAAGGACAGAGTCTCAGAGCAGGCTACAATCTCCTTTATCTTCCTCCCCCACAACAGACATCTTGTGAGGTGGGTGGGGCTGAGAGGGCTCTCCCAGAAGCTGCATTTCAAGGACAACTCCTGCAAGAGCTCTGGCTGACCCAAGGCCATACCAGCAGGTGCATGTGGAGGAGTGGGGAATCAAACCCAGTTCTCCCAGATAGGTGTCTGCGCACTTAACCACTGCACCAAACTGGCTCTCTCTAGAAGCAAGGACAGAGGAGGTGAGCACAAGGTCAGTGATGCCACTTTGATTGGTAGCTCTACAAATCTCTGGAAATGCTACCATTTTACCACAGAGTTTCCAGCAATTCCTAGAGACACCCTTTGTGACTGGTAGTGATTTTGCAACCCTTAATCCTCACAACCACCCTATGAGGTAGGCCAATAGACCCAAGGTCATCCTATCAACTTCCATGACAGAATAAGGGCTCAGATGTGATTCTTCCAGATTGTAGTCTGACACTCTAATCACTGCGCTTTGCTGACTCTAACAAATGAATGTGTCAGAATGATTGGGAGCGGGTGGGATAAACATATGGGGCAGAGGTCCATCAGTGGCTATTAGCCACAGCGTATTGATGGAACTCTCTGTCTGGGGCAGTGATGCTCTGTAGTCTTGGTGCTCAGGGGGGGCACAGTGGGAGGGCTTCTAGTCTCCTGACCCCACTGATGGACCTCCTGATGGCACCTGGTTTTTTTGGCGACTGTGTGACACAGAGTGTTGGCCTGGATGGGCCATTGGCATGATCCAACATGGCTTCTCTTCTGTTCTTATGTCTGGGGCAGAGATGCTCTGTATTCTTGGTGTTTGGGGGGGGGGGTGCACAGTGGGACGGCTTCTAGTGTTCTGGCCCCACTTATGGACCTTCTGATGCCACCTGGTCTTTTTGGCCACTGTGTGACACAGAGTGTTGGACTGGATGGGCCATTGGCCTGATCCAAAATAGCTTCTCTTATGTTCTTATGTCTGGGGCAAGGGATGTTCTGTCTTCTTGGTGCTTGTGGGGGGGGGGGGCAACAGTGGGAGGCTTTCTGGTGAACCTCCTGATGGCACCTGGGGTTTTGTGGCTACTGTGTGACACAGAGATCCAACATGGCTTTTCTTCCGTTCTTATGTCTGGGGCAGTGATGCTCTGTATTCTTGGTGCTTGGGGGAGCACAGTGGGAGGGCTTCTAGTGTCCTGGCCCCACTGATGGACCTCCTGATGGCACCTGGGTTTTTTGGCCACTGTGTGACACAGAGTGTTGGACTGGATGGGCCACTGGCCTGATCCAAAATCGCTTCTCTTATGTTCTTATGTCTGGGGCAAGGGATGTTCGGTCTTCTTGGTGCTTGGGGGGGGGGGGCACAGTGGGAGGGCTTCTAATGTCCTGGCTCCACTGATGGACCTCCTGATGGCACCTGGGTTTTTTGGCCACTGTGTGACACAGAGTGTTGGACTGGATGGGCCACTGGCCTGATCCAAAATAGCTTCTCTTATGTTCTTATTTCTGGGGCAAGGGATGTTCGGTCTTCTTGGTGCTTGTGGGGGGGGGGGGCAACAGAGGGAGGCTTTCTGGTGAACCTCCTGGTGGTACCTGGGGTTTTTGTGGCTACGGTGTGACGCAGAGTGTTGGACCAGCTGTGCCACCGGCCTGATCCAGCATGACTGCTCTTATATCCTCCGCTCCTGAGACATCATTGACTGTCGCCCCTCCGCGAAGTCGCCACCACCGAGCACGTGGTGCAGCCGGCCTGCACGCCGAGGCATCCCTAGTTTTAATTAAAGCCGTTTTAAAATTGATTTCATTAGCCTGGTGCTTTAACTACATTGCCGTCAGAATGATTTAAGCAGCGAGTGTGCGGATCGCGGCTCGCCGCGGAGGCCTCGTCGGGGTAACGTCTTCCCGATCCAAGGCTGCGTCCGGGACTGCGGTGAGAAGCAAAGGGGGGGGCAGACAGAATTCGGCCCCCTAGGCAGCCTGACCAGAATTAAGCCAAGGCTTTGCAAAGCTTTTCCTCCCATCCGCTTTTGCAAAGAATAAATGAATATTCACAGGGCTTGTTCTGTGGCAGGAACTCCTTTGCATATTAGGCCACATCCCACTGATATAGCCAATCCTCCTGGAGCTTACAAAGCGCTTCCTACAGGGCCTACGGTCAGCTCCAGAAGGCCCAGAGCTTTTTTTGTAGCAGGAACTCCTTTGCATATTAGGCCACGCACCCTTGATGTAGCCAATCCTCTAAGGGTTTACAGGGCTCTTAGTCCAGGACCTATTGTAAGCTCCAGGAGGTCTGGCTACATCAGGGGGGTGTGGCCTAATAGGCAAAGGAGTTCCTGCTACAAAAAAATGCCTGTGCATCTATTCATTCCTTGGTCCTCTTGTGTATTTATTTACTAACTTACTTCATTTGTACCCTGCCTTTCTCCCCCAAGGGGATCCAATGAGACTTGAAGAAGAAGAATTACAGATTTATACCCCGCCCTTCTCTCTGAATCAGAGACTCAAAGCGGCTTACAATCTCCTATATCTTCTCCCCCCGCAACAGACACCCTGTGAGGTGGGTGGGGCTGAGAGGGCTCTCACAGCAGCTGCCCTTTCACGGACAGAGGCTCAGAGCGGCTTACAATCTCTTTTCCCTTCCTCCCCCACAACAGACACCCTGTGAGGTGGGTGGGGCTGGAGAGGGCTCTTCCAGCAGCTGGCCTTTCAAGGACAGAGTCTCAGAGCGGCCTACAATCTCCTTTTCCTTTCTCCCCCACAACAGACACCCTGTGAGGTGGGTGGGGCTGAGAGGGCTCTCACAGCAGCTGCCCTTTCACGGACAGAGGCTCAGAGCGGCCTACAATCTCCTTTCCCTTCCTTCTCCACAAAAGACACCCTGTGAGGTGGGTGGGGTTGAGAGGGCTCTCCCAGCAGCTGCCCTTTCAAGGACAACCTCTGCCAGAGCTACGGCTGTCCCAAGGCCATTCCAGCAATTAAACCCGGTTCTCCCAGATAAGAGTCCACGTACTTAACCACTACACCAAACTGAAAACATTAGAGCTGTCGAGCCCCCATGCCGGGTGGGGGGTTCTCCCACCCTGGAGGTTCCCAATCCGCCAGCCCACATTGGGCCAGCGGGGGGAACCTACCCCGACGTCGCTGGCAGAACGATGTCACCCATAAGTGACGTTGATGTCACCCATAAGTGACAGTGTATCAATTGGTTCAGTTCAGAAACTGAACAGGAGAGAGACCGAATTTTCCAGGTGAAAATATCATTGCTGAAAAGGAACTTTCAAGCAGCTGAGGGAGAGTGTTCTGATCTTGTTTCTTTAGGTTTATTCAGGTGCTTTTTGCCCTTTACTTCAGTTCTTCACTGTTGGTTTTGGTGGTTGACATCTTTTGGACACGCATGACACTTGTGTATGCAATCTGTGTGTATCCACAATTTGTATGTATCTGTGTGTATCTACAAATTGTTTTTTTTTACCATGACTGTGAGCCACCCAGAGTCCACTTGCGGAGTGGGCGACATATAAATCCAAAGTAAATAAATACATAAAATAAGTATATGTTGTTGTTGTTCAGTCACACAGCTGAGTCCAACTCTTTGGGACCCCCTGGACCAAGTCACGCCAGGCCCTCCTGTCTTCCACCATCCTCCGAAGTCCGCTCAAATCCTTATTAGTTACAACAGTAATGCTGTCCAGCCATCTCATCTTTTGCCGTCCCCTTCTTCTTTTGCCTTCTGCCTTTCCCAGCATCAGGGTGTTCTCCAGGGAGTGCTCCCTTCTCATTGGGTGGTCAAAGGATTGGAGCTTCAGCTTCAGCATCTGACCTTCCAGGGAACAGTCTGGGTTGATTTCCCTGAGGACTGACTGATTGGATCTTCTTGCAGTCCAAGGGACTCTCAAGTATATGCAGATATGTATAGTATATGCAAGTATAGACAAATATGTAAATTGCACTTGTATATGCAATTTATACTGTATTTGTATGGGCAACGGACCTCCTCTGTACCCTTAACTCTATGATTTATTGACAAACAATGCATATGTTTTATGAGGGGAAAAACACGGTGAGGAAATGGAAAATGGACACCAAAATAATCACACGTCAGGTTCACACATGCCAGAAGTGAAATCACAAGGGAGATTTTTTTTCAGGTCGAAAAAGATGGGCCGAAAAATCGAAAGACCTCCCACATTCCAACTGCTCGAATAGGCGGCAGCCTTGTTCGAGATACTATTTGCCAGGCCTCATTTTGTAAAGACAACCCCAAAAAACTGCGAAAAATGAACAAAGTAGCATACCCTAGAAACTGCTACGATTAAACCTATTTCCAAAACTCTCTTAAAAGTGAAACAATCCAAAAATAGAATTCATATTCCGACGTTATGTATATTTCATAATTATCACAATAGACACTAACAATTAATACATGCTATAACAACCAAAGTCCCAGTTCATTCAGTCCCATGTCAGTGTTCGACTTCAGTAGCTTATTTCCTGCAAGGACGGGTTAAAGTGCTTCTTCTTCTTCTAATACTTGTGCTGATTCTGTCGAAGAAAAATGCCAGTTTGGTGTAGTGATTAAGAGAGCCAGTTTGGTGTAGTGGTTAAGTGTGCAGACTCTTATCTGGGAGAACCAGGTTTGATTCCCCACTCCTCCACTTGCACCTGCTGGAATGGCCTTGGGTCAGCCATAGCTCCGGCAGAGGTTGTCCTTGAAAGGGCAGCTTCTGGGAGAGCCCTCTCAGCCCCACCCACCTCACAGGGTGTCTGTTGTGGGGGAAGAAGGGAAAGGAGATTGTAAGCTGCTCTGAAACTCTGTCCTTGAAAGGGCAGCTGCTGTGAGAGCCCTCTCAGCTTCACTTACCTCACAGGGTGTCTGTTGCGGGGGAGGAAGGGAAAGGAGATTGTAAGCCGCTCTGAAACTCTGTCCTTGAAAGGGAAGCTTCTGGGAGAGCTCTCTCAGCCTCACCCACCTCACAGGGTGTCTGTTGTGGGGGAAGAAGGGAAAGGAGATTGGAAGCTGCTCTGAAACTCTGTCCTTGAAAGGGCAGCTTCTGGGAGAGCTCTCTCAGCCCCACCCGCCACACAGAGTGTCTGTTGTGGGGGAGGAAGGGAAAGGAGATTGTAGGCCACTCTGAGACTCTGTCCTTGAAAAGGCAGCTTCTGGGAGAGCTCTCTCAGCCCCACCCACCTCAAAGAGTGTCTGTTGTGGGGGAGGAAGGGAAAGGATCCAAAAAGATTGGACCAAGGGGTCCAATTCTATGAGCCTCAAAAGAAGGTGCCCCTATCCCTTCATTATTTCCTATGGAAGGAAGGAAGGAATTGAAAAGTTGCGCCGTCCCTTTAATGTGAGGGCAAGAACTCCCTTTGGAGTTCAATTCTGCTTGTCACTGCCTTGATCTTGGCTCCACCCCTAATGTCTCCTGGCTCCACCCCCAAAGTCTCCTGGCTCCACCCCCAACATCCCCAGATATTTCTTGAATTGGACTTGGCAACCCTACTCTCCCCCACAGTCTTATCGAAGGGGCTTTGGAGAAGGTGCCTGCAGGCTGCAGTCGGGGTCCACAGGCAGTGGGGCGGGTGCTCCGACTCTGAGATAATTTGCGAGGGGGGCCCTGAGATTTTGACTGCCTTGGAGCCTCCACAGTAGGCCCGTAGCCACAGAGAGGCTGTAGGGGCACTGCTCTTCCCAATATCCAGGCATGGACCCCCTGACTTCCAGGGGTCAAATGATTGCCGGAAGATAGCTGATGAGAAGTGGCAAGCCCCGCAGTTGATGGAAAAGGGTGCCCCCGGACTTTTTAAAACGCCCCCCTGACTTTTAAAATCCTGGCTACACCCTTGCTCCACAGGGTTTTATCCGGCACCGGAACCCTCTCACAGTAGCGCCAGCATTTGTTACCATTTCCACTTCACCCTTCCTCCAAGAGGCATTCCCTACTCAGCACTTCAAAAACGGATCGTTCCTACAGCACTACGCACAGAGGAGGGCTCTTACGACAAGGCCTACTGGAAGCTTCAGGAGGATTGGCTACATCAGGGGGGAGTGGCCTAATATGCAAAGGAGGTCCTGCTAGACTTCCTTACAGGGCTCTTCTCACAGGGCCTACTGGAAGCTCCAGGAGGATTGGCTGCATCAGGGAGGAGTGGCCTAATATGCAAAGGAGGTCCTGCTAGAATTCCTTACAGGGCTCTTCTCACAGGGCCTACTGGAAGCTCCAGGAGGATTGGCTACATCAGGGAGGAGTGGCTTAATATGCAAAGGAGGTCCTGCTAGAATTCCTTACAGGGCTCTTCTCACAGGGCCTACTGGAAGCTCCAGGAGGATTGGCTGCTTCAGGGGGGGCGCGGCCTAATATGCAAAGATGTTCCTGCTACAATAAAAGCCCTGGTATTAGGCCACACACCCCTGATGTAGCCAATCCTCCAAGAGCTTACAGGGCTCTTCTTCCAGGGCCTACTGAAAGCTCTTGGAGGATTGGCTACATCAGGGGGGTGCGGCCTAATATGCAAAGGAGCTCCTGCTATTATTCCACCCCCGGGTGTGGATAAGAAGGGTGCAGGACCACTTCATAGATGCTGCTGTTGGAAAGGGAGAAGGGAGATGTGACCGGAAAGATGTATCTGATTGTGGGGGAGAAGGGGCCACAATGGGGACCAAACAATGGGGAGCAACCAGGGCGAGCCCTACACTGTCTGGCACTCTAGGCAAGGCTAAATTTTGTTGCTTCCTCCCCCCCCCTCCCCCACAATGATGTCACAGAGACACATGGGGGCACCCAATTCGGTGTCCCCAGAAAGCCAGCGCCCTAGGTAATTGCCTAGTTTGCCTCATGGTAGGGCCGTCCCTGGGAGCAACCGGTGGCCCCTCCAAACAAACAGCTGATTCTAGCATTGCCTGCCGCAACCCAAAGATCCCCTTGAAAAGAAACCAGCATTCAGCAAAAATACCAACAGGGACAAGACCAGAAGCTGGCTATGTCATTCCTATTAGAAAGACGCTCTATCTTATCAGCAAGAGCCCCGTGGCGCAGAGTGTTAAAGCTGCAGTACTGCAGTCCTAAGCTGAGTTCGATCCCCGGCGGAAGCTGGGTTTTCAGGTAGCCGGCTTGAGGTTGACTCAGCCTTCCATCCTTCCGAGGTCGGTCAAAGGAGTCCCCAGCTTGCTGGGGGGGGGAGTGTAAATGACTGGGAAAGGCAATGGCAAACCACCCCGTTAAAAGTCTGCCGTGAAAACGTTGTGAAAGCAACGTCACCCCAGAGTCGGAAATGACTGGTGCTTGCACAGGGGACCTTTCCTTTTCCTTTCTTATCAGCATCGACCACATTTTAAATTGCGAGAGGGAGGGCGGGGCACAAAAAGAGAGAGAAGATTCTTTAATGAAGCCCTAATGCCCAAACAGATTAATTTGGGGAAGGGGCTTTTTTTGTAGCAAGAACTCCCTTACATATTAGGCCACACACCCCTGATGTAGCCAATCCTCCTGGAGCTTACAGGGCTCTTTGTACAGGGCCTACTGTAAGCTCTTGGAAGATTGGCTGTATCAGGGTGTGTGGCCTAATATGCAAAGGAGCTCCTGCTACAATAAAAGCCCTGATATTAGGCCACACCCCCTGATGTAGCCAATCCCCAAGAGTTTACAGGGATCTTTGTACAGGGCCTACTGGAAGCTCTTGGAAGATTGACTGCATCAGGGGATGTGGCCTAATATGCAAAGGAGCTCCTTTTACAAAAAAAAACAAACCCAGATTTGGGGGACAGAAGTCATTAGTATGGGGTTCCCAATTCAGCATCCTGAGAAATTTGGGCCTTTTTTCCAAAAAAAAAAAAAAAAGAAAGAAACAAGTTTCTAGCCCTCTTCACTTTGCAGAGGGTGATGCCGGTTAGGGTTGCCAAGTCCAATTCAAGAAATATCTGGGGACTTTGGGGGTGGAGCCAGGAGCATTAGGGGTGGAGCTAAGATCAAGGCTGTGACAAGCATCATTGAACTCCAAAGAGAGTTCTGGCCATCACATTTAAAGGGACGGCACACCTTTTCAATGCCTTCCTTCCATAGGAAATAATGAAGGATAGGGGCACCTTCTTTTGGGGCTCATAAAATTGGACCCCTGGTCCAATCTTTTTGAAACTTGGGGGGTATTTTGGGGAGAGGCACTAGATGCTATACTGAAAATGTGGTGCCTCTACCCCAAAAAAGAGGCCGCCCCAGAGCCCCAGATACCCGCAGATCAATTCTCCATGATTTTCTATGGGAATAAATCCCCATAGGGAATAACAGAGTTCCCAGCAGACATTTCCCTCCCCTCCCACTTTCTGAGGACCCTGAAGCAGGGGGAGGGCCTCCAAACCGGGGGATCCCCTGCCCCCACCTGGGGATTGGCAACCCTAATGCCGGTTCCAAACCGCAGCGAGAGGCCTTCGAGAAGTCCGAGTTCTTTGGGACCGCTTCGCATCGTCAATCTTTTCAAAGAACAGCCCAAGTGAACCATCCATCTTTATTGGACGGTGGCGGCTGGGAGGGGTGGGGGGGGGGAAGAGGAGGGAGAGATTAAGAGCCCCAAGCGAAGAAGAAAAAGGAGCGTAATAAGATTAAAGGCAAGGCAGCTCAAGGCGAGAGCGCCCCATCTGCATTTTTTGCTTTCAAAAGGTTCGTTAGGAATAAAAAAGGGGGCCTTTTATCCCGTTCCAAGGTGTAGCCTTGTCTCCTACCTTTCATCTCTTCTGGCACTCCACACACCGAGTCTTAATGAATGTGACGGGAAAATAGCTCAGATCTGAGGGGGGGGGGATAGTTGTTACAGCAGGCCCTGCTCAAGGTTGTGGGGGGGTGGAAGAGGCTTTCAAACACTTGGCGATGCCATTAATTAGGAGATGGGGAGCTAGAAAGGGGGTCAGATGCGCAGAAGAGTAAGGAGGAAAAGGACAGCAAGAGTACCCAGTGAGGGCCGGGCGGTGGGGGGGCTACGAAGTAATGTGGTCTTTGCAAATGGAGCTTCTTGTTGCGGAGTACCTCGTTTGGGACATGACATCTTCCCTGAGCCTCCTTGGCAAGCGACCTTCTGAGTTTGGAGACGGCCGCTGTCTTACCAAGCGGAAAAATGGCCCTGCTCTCTATCACATATGCCCCAGAGGTCACTTCGTTCGGCCTCCCAAGATAGACTGACTGTCCCCAGCCCAAGAGATGCCTGGCTTTCCTGAGAGCCAGTTTGGTGTGGTGGTTAAGTGTGTGGACTCTTATTTGGGAGAACCAGGTTTGATTCCCCAATCCTCCACTTGCAGCTGCTGGAATGGTGTTGGGTCAGCCAGAGCTCTGGAAGAGGTTGTCCTTGAAAGGGCAGCTGCTGTGAGAGCTCTCTCCAGCCCCAGCCACCTCACAGGGTGTCTGTTGTGGGGGAGGAAGGGAAAGAAGCTAGTAGGCCGCTCTGAGCCTCTGTCCTTGAAAGGGCAGCTTCTGGGAGAGCTCTCACAGCCCCACCCACCTCACAGGGTGTCTGTTGTGGGGGAGGAAGGGAAAGGAGATTGTAGGCCGCTCTGAGACTCTGTCCTTGAAAGGGCAGCTTCTGGGAGAGCTCTCTCAGCCCCACCCTCCTCACAGGGTCTCTGTTGTGAGGGAGGAAGATAAAGGAGATTGTAGGCCGCTCTGAGACTGTCCTTGAAAGGGCAGCTGCTGTGAGAGACTGTCCTTGAAAGGGCAGCTTCTGGGAGAGCTCTCTCAGCCCCACTCGCCTCACAAAGTGTCTGTTGTGGGGGAGGAAGGGAAAGGAGATTGTAGGCCACTCTGAGACTCTGTCCTTGAAAGGGCAGCTTCTGGGAGAGCTCTCTCAGCCCTACCCACCTCACAGAGTGTCTGTGGTGGGGGAGGAAGGGAAAGGAGATTGTAGGCCACTCTGAGACTCTGTCCTTGAAAGGACAGCTTCTGGGAGAGCTCTCTTAGCCCCACCCTCCTCATAGGGTGTCTGTTGTGAGGGAGGAAGATAAAGGAGATTGTAGGCCGCTCTGAGACTGTCCTTGAAAGGGCAGCTGCTGTGAGAGCCCTCTCATCCCCACCCATCTCACAGGGTTGTCTGTTGTGGGGGAGGAAGGGAAAGGAGATTGTGAGCCACTCTGAGACTCTGAGTGGAGGGCAGAATATAAGCCCAATGTCTTCTTCTTCTCTACCAGGGCCAGGTCCTTTTCAGTTCTGGCCCCAACCTGGTGGAATCAGCTCCCTATGGAGATCCAAGCCCTACCTGACTTGCTAGCCTTTTGTAGGGCCTGCAAAACGGAGCCTGACCCCAAAACCTGGTGGAACAGCTTCCTAATTTGCTAATATTAGGGAATGTGGTCTAATATGCTACTGAGTTCCCGCTGGGCTTTTTCTACAAAAGCTTAGGGTGGCGGGCCGGGTGTGTTTGTGTGTGTGTGTGTGTGTGTGCCAGATTAGGCTCTCCTCACATAACTTCAAATAGAAAAACAATTATTTGCATTAATTTTGCTGGCCTGAATCGTTCTCCCTCGGCGGAACACTGTTTTTTAAGTTGATAATTTTGTATGGCCCGCGAATGATGTTATAAATATCCAGATGGCCCTTGGCAGAAACAAGGTTTCCCACCCTGCCCTATGGGGAATGGGCGGACTATAAATAAACAAATCATCATCATCATCATCTCAGGCTGCAAGCTCCCACTGGAACTGGAGATCCCCCTCCGGGAGGACAAGATCCCCTCCCCCAGCCACGACATGGTGGTAGAGTTACCAAGTGATGTCATCATGCCAGCAATGCTGCACGCTGGCTGCTCTAGGAGCTTTTAAGAAAATTCTATGGTTTTCCCGGACGCTCTAGCAATTTGGGAGGGAAAACTCTATGGTACAATGGGTACCATAGAGTTTTCCCTCCCAAATTGCTAGAACGTTCGGGGGAAACCATAGAATTTCCCCATAAGTTCCTAGAGTGGGTGGCGTGCGACATCGCCGGTGCGATGACATCACTGTGAGTGACATGATCGCCCCGGCGACGTTGGGAAAGGATCCCTCCTGCCAGCCCAATGCGAGCCAGCGGTTTGGGAACTTTCCAGGCAGGGAAACCCTGGTGGCAGAGCTTTCCAGTACTCGCCAGAAGTGGCATCATCATTTCCCCAGCAACACAGGACACTCTGGTATCTGGGCAAAAACTCTATGGTAAAAATGGCTTCTACCATTGAGTTTTTGTCCAAATACCAGAGCATCCCATGCAGGAGGCGACACGATGCTGTCACTTCCAGTGTGCTCCAGAAGTGATGTCACTATATCACTGGCAACAATGCTGCAATGTAAGGTTGCCAAGTCCAATTCGAGAAATATCTGGGGACTTTGGGGGTGGAACCAGGAGACTTTGGGGGTGGAGCCAGAAGACTTTGGGGGTGGAGCCAGGAGCAAACTGGTGCTACCAGGAGGTCCATCAGTGGAGCCAGGACACTAGAAACCCTCCCACTGTGCCCCCCAAGCACCAAGAACACAGAGCATCCCTGCCCCATACATAGAGTTCTAACGATAAGCTGTGGCTAATAGCCACTGATGGACCTCTGCTCCATATGCTTATCCAATCCCCTCTTGAAGCCGGCTATGCTTGTAGCTGCCACCACCTCCTGTGGCAGTGAATTCTACATGTGAATCGCCCTTTGGGTGAAGAAGGACAAAGAAATACCAAATGTGCCAAGAAGTACGCAAGAGATACCAGATGATGCCCTGTATGTGCTGATCATATGACTCCTAACTCTCGACAACATGCCTTCTTTTACGTTCTGTTGCTTATCGTTTCACTTGTCGACGCTTTTCAAAAATTGACCTTCTTGGCATTGGCAATAGCGTTTTATTGTCTTATCATCGGTTTGTAAGCCAGAGGCAGAAAGAGGGAATAATGGCCTAAATCAGGGGTGGGCAAACTTGCTTAAAGCAAGAGGCACATAGAATAAACATCAGACGTTTGAGAGCCGCAGGACAGGAAGGAAGGAAGGAAGGAAGGAAGGAAGGAAGGAAGGAAGGAAGGAAGGAAGGAAGGGAGGGAGGGAGGAAGGAAGGAAGGAAGGAAGGAAGGAAGGAAGGAAGGAGGGAGGGAGGGGGGAGGGAGGGAGGGAGGGAGGAGGGAGGGAGGAAGGAAGGAGGGAGGGAGGGAGGACGGAAGAAGGAAGGGAGGAAGGAAGGGGGGAGGGAGGAAGGAAGGGAGGAAGGAGGGAGGAAGGAAGGGAGGGAGGGGGTAGGGAGGGAGGTGGAAGGGAGGGAGGAAGGAGGGAGGGAGGAAGGAAGGAAGGAGGGAGGAAAGGAGGGAGGGAGGAAGGAGGGAGGGAGGAAGGAAGGGGGAGGGAGGAAGGGAGGGAGGGAGGAAGGGGGGAGGAAGGGAGGGAGGGAGGGAGGAGGGAGGGAGTCGATGGGGAGAGAGAGGTGGAAAAAAAGCATCCGTAAATGTATTCTCCAAGTCACCAGCTGGCTTGGCTTGGAGAAATGATTTAAATACACAAATGCCTTCTCCAAGCTGGCTGACGGGGTGGTGGGGACTTCAAGAACCACACAATGTGTGTGAAAGAGCCGCATGCAGGTCCTGAGCTGCAGTTTGGCCACCCTTAACCTAAATAAATACCTGTACCCACAGAAGGCAATCTGCTGTGTATCTGCGTGAGTCCCCGTTCTGGGCTCTGCTTCCTGTGAGGGCAGGTAACGATGTCCCTCTTATTCATACATTTACTCATTTCACATATAATTCCCCCCCCCCCTAAAAAGTGGCTTACATCATTCTCCTATTTTCCATTTTATCCACACAAAAACCCAGTGACATAGGTTAGGCTGAAAGCGTTTGACTGACCTCCAGTCACCCAGCAGGTTTCTGTGACAGAGCTGGAATTCAAACTGGGGTTTGCTAGGTCCTAGTCCTTCATTTTAACCGCTGCACCAATTGTCTTTTCTGCCTGGGGGGTTGAATGATGCAATTGCATCCAATGCAAAGATGAGGAAGAAATCCTTGGCTGCTTGAGTAGAAGGAGTCAAGAAGCAGATTTATACTCCCCCCTTCTCTCTGAATCAAAGACAGAGTGGCTTACAATCTCCTATATCTTCTCCCCCCACAACAGACACCCTGTGAGGCGGGTGGGACTGAGAGAGCTCTCCCAGAAGCTGCCCCTTCAAGGACAGAGTCTCAAAGCAGCTTACAATCTCCTTTCCCTTCCTCCTCCACAACATACATCCTGTGAGGCAGGTGGGGCTGAGAGAGCTCAGGCAGAAACTGCCCTTCAAAGGACAGCTGTGCAAGAGCTACGACTGACCCAAGGCCATTCCAGCAGCTGCAAGTGGAGGAGCGAGGAATCAAACCCAGTTCTCTCAGATAAAAGTCCGCACACTTAACCACGCCACCAAACTGGCTCTCTCAAGACCAGAGCAGTGACTCAGGCGGAGACAAAACAGGCACACTCTTCTGGGGCAGATCACGGTGCAGCGTGCCGAAGTGGCTGCGCCACGATCTGCCCTCAAAGGTGTGTCCAGTAGAACCTCCTGGTTCAGAAGCAGTCTACCTCTACAAGCCAGCTGCCGTTGAGCCACAGGAGGACAGACTGGTTAGGCCTCCAGTCAGATCTAGCAGGGCTCTCCCTGAGGAACGAGCACCTCTGGATCAATTCTCGACCCCCACGACCCCCACCACACAATACCCAGAGTGGCGATCTGGGAATGAGCTGGAAGCGCAGAGCAGAGAAAGTGCTATTAGCAACAGCTCCCTTCCCAGAGCCGGTCAGACAGACCCTTTAAATAGATCTGAAAGAGCCCCAGCACCCAGGGTGAATCGATCGGCCGCGCTTGATAGAAGATCGTTTCCAGCCTCGTACGGGAGACACGCCAGCCGGGGAAGGCCTCTCTCTCCCCCCTCCTCGCATTCATCATACACTTCCTCGGCCTAGTGATTTCTTCATCATTTCCACACCTTCCATCTTGTTCCCTGCCCACCCTCCTTCTCCTCTTCCCTCAGGCAGCCAGCGGGCCTTTCCAGAAGATGGTGGCTTTGAACAACTCGCTCCCAGTGGAAGAGGCCGTGTGCGCCAGTAGTGAGCTGGACACTGGCTTGGTGGGAGGGGGACTGTGCACTGGAGGGGGGCTCATATTGGTGCAGAAGCGGCAAGGTGCCTTCTTGAAAAGAAATAGATGGAGGGGGGGGAATAGATTTTCTTTCCTTTCCTCCCTTCTGCTTTCTCCCCTTCCATTACGGTTAACCCTTCCTCTTTCCTGTTCAGTCTTTTTTCTTCATTCCTCCATCATGCTTCCTTCCTCTCCTGGTATTTCTTTGTCTTTCCTATTCCGCAATAAGCCTTCCTTCCTTCCTTCTTTCCTTCCTTCCGTTCTTCCTTCTTCCTTCCTTCTCCCTGTACCCCTTCCTTCTTTCCTTCCTCCCTTCCCTCGCTCTCTCCCTGCCTCCTTCCTTCCTTTCTTCCTTCCATCCTTCCCTCTCTCCCTGCCTCCTTCCTTCTTCCTGTACCCCTTCCTTCCCTCTCTCCCTGCCTCCTTCCTTCCCTGCCTTCCGTCTCTCCCTGCCTCCTTCCTTACTTCCCTCCCTCTCTCCCTGTCTGCTTCCTTCCTCCTCCCTGTATCTCTTCCTTCTTTCCCTCTCTCCCTGCCTCCTTCCTCCCTCCCTTCCTCCTTCCTTTCCTCCCTCCCCTAGTTTTTATCTCCCTTCCTTCCTCTTTCATGTTCTGTCATTTTCCTTCCTTCCTTCCCTCTCTCCCTGCCTCCTTCCTTCCCTCTCTCCCTGCCTCCTTCCTTCCTTCCCTCCCCAGTTTTTATCTCCCTTCCTTCCTCTTTCATGTTCTGTCATTTTCCTTCCTTCCTTTCTTCCTTCCCTCTCTCCCTGGCTCCTTCCTTCCTTCTCCCTGTACCCCTTCCTTCCTTCCCTCTCTCCCTGCCTCCTTCCTTCTCTCTCTCCCTGCCTCCCTTCCTTCCTTCCCTCTCTCCCTGTGTGCTTCTTTCCTTCTCCCTGTATCTCTTCCTTCCTTCCCTCTCTCCCTGCTGCCTTCCTTCCTTCTTTCCTTCCTCCCCCCCCCAGTTTTTATCACCCTTCCTTCCTCTTTCATGTTCTGTCATTTTTCCTCCTTCCTTTCTTCTTTTCTTCCTTTCCCTCTCTCCCTGGCTCCTTCCTTCCTTCTCCCTGTACCCCTTCCTTCCTTCCCTCTCTCCCTGCCTCCCTTCCTTCCCTCTCTCCCTGTCTGCTTCCTTCCTTCTCCCTGTATCTCTTCCTTCTTTCCCTCTCTCCCTGCCTCCTTCCTCCCTCCCTCCCTTCCCTCCCTCCCTCCCCAGTTTTTATCTCCCTTCCTTCCTCTTTCATGTTCTGTCATTTTCCTTCTTTCCTTTCTTCCTTTCTTCCTTCCCTCTCTCCCTGGCTCCTTCCTTCCTTCTCCCTGTACCCCTTCCTTCCTTCCCTCTCTCCCTGCCTCCTTCCTTCTCTCTCTCCCTGCCTCCCTTCCTTCCTTCCCTCTCTCCCTGTCTGCTTCCTTCCTTCTCCCTGTATCTCTTCCTTCCTTCCCTCTCTCCCTGCTGCCTTCCTTCCTTCTTTCCTTCCTTCCCTCCAGTTTTTATCTCCCTTCCTTCCTCTTTCATGTTCTGTCCATTTCTCTTCCTTCCTTTCTTCTTTTCTTCCTTCCCTCTCTCCCTGGCTCCTTCCTTCCTTCTCCCTGTACCCCTTCCTTCCTTCCCTCTCTCCCTGCCTCCTTCCTTCTCTCTCTCCCTGCCTCCCTTCCTTCCTTCCCTCTCTCCCTGTCTGCTTCCTTCTCCCTGTATCTCTTCCTTCCTTCCCTCTCTCCCTGCTGCCTTCCTTCCTTCTTTCCTTCCTTCCTCCAGTTTTTATCTCGCTTCCTTCCTCTTTCATGTTCTGTCATTTTTCTTTCTTCCTTTCTTCTTTTCTTCCTTCCCTCTCTCCCTGGCTCCTTCCTTCCTTCTCCCTGTACCCCTTCCTTCCTTCCTTCCTTCCTTCCTTCCTTCCTTCCTTCCTTCCTTCCTTCCTTCCTTCCTTCCTTCCTTCTTCCTTCCTTCCCTCTCTCCCTGCCTCCTTCCTTCCCTCTCTCCCTGCCTCCCTTCCTTCCCTCTCTCCCTGTCTGCTTCCTTCCTTCTCCCTGTATCTCTTCCTTCTTTCCCTCTCTCCCTGCCTCCTTCCTCCCTCCCTCCCTCCCTTCCCTCCCTCCCTCCCCAGTTTTTATCTCCCTTCCTTCCTCTTTCATGTTCTGTCATTTTTCTTCCTCCCTTTCTTCTTTTCTTCCTTCCCTCTCTCCCTGGCTCCTTCCTTCCTTCTCCCTGTACCCCTTCCTTCCTTCCTTCCCTCTCTCCCTGCCTCCCTTCATTCCCTCTCTCCCTGTCTGCTTCCTTCCTTCTCCCTGTATCTCTTCCTTCCTTCCCTCTCTCCCTGCTGCCTTCCTTCCTTCTTTCCTTCCTCCCCCCCCCAGTTTTTATCTCCCTTCCTTCCTCTTTCATGTTCTGTCATTTTTCTTCCTTCCTTTCTTCTTGTCTTCCTTCCCTCTCTCCCTGGCTCCTTCCTTCCTTCTCCCTGTACCCCTTCCTTCCTTCCTTCCTTCCTTCCTTCCTTCCTTCCTTCCTTCCTTCCTTCCTTCCTTCCTTCCCTCTCTCCCTTCCTTCCTTCCTTCCCTCTCTCCCTGCCTCCTTCCTTCCCTCTCTCCCTGCCTCCCTTCCTTCCCTCTCTCCCTGTCTGCTTCCTTCCTTTTCCCTGTATCTCTTCCTTCCTTCCCTCTCTCCCTGCTGCCTTCCTTCCTTCTTTCCTTCCTTCCCTCCCCAGTTTTTATCTCCCTTCCTTCCTCTTTCATGTTCTGTCATTTTTCTTCTTTCCTTTCTTCTTTTCTTCCTTCCCTCTCTCCCTGGCTCCTTCCTTCCTTCTCCCTGTACCCCTTCCTTCCTTCCTTCCTTCCTTCCTTCCTTCCTTCCTTCCTTCCTTCCTTCCTTCCTTCCTTCCTTCCTTCCTTCCTTCCTTCCTTCCCTCTCTCCCTGCCTCCTTCCTTCCCTCTCTCCCTGCCTCCCTTCCTTCCCTCTCTCCCTGTCTGCTTCCTTCCTTCTCCCTGTATCTCTTCCTTCCTTCCCTCTCTCCCTGCTGCCTTCCTTCCTTCTTTCCTTCCTTCCCTCCCCAGTTTTTATCTCCCTTCCTTCCTCTTTCATGTTTTGTCATTTTTCTTCCTTCCTTTCTTCTTTTCTTCCTTCCCTCTCTCCCTGGCTCCTTCCTTCCTTCTCCCTGTACCCCTTCCTTCCTTCCTTCCCTCTCTCCCTGCCTCCTTCCTTCCCTCTCTCCCTGCCTCCCTTACTTCCCTCTCTCCCTGTCTGCTTCCTTCCTTCTCCCTGTATCTCTTCCTTCTTTCCCTCTCTCCCTGCCTCCTTCCTCCCTCCCTCCCTCCCCAGTTTTTATCTCCCTTCCTTCCTCTTTCATGTTCTGTCATTTTTCTTCCTCCCTTTCTTCTTTTCTTCCTTCCCTCTCTCCCTGGCTCCTTCCTTCCTTCTCCCTGTACCCCTTCCTTCCTTCCTTCCCTCTCTCCCTGCCTCCTTCCTTCCCTCTCTCCCTGCCTCCCTTCCTTCCCTCTCTCCCTGTCTGCTTCCTTCCTTCTCCCTGTATCTCTTCCTTCTTTCCCTCTCTCCCTGCCTCCTTCCTCCCTCCCTCCCTCCCTCCCCAGTTTTTATCTCCCTTCCTTCCTCTTTCATGTTCTGTCATTTTTCTTCCTCCCTTTCTTCTTTTCTTCCTTCCCTCTCTCCCTGGCTCCTTCCTTCCTTCCTTCCTGCCTCCCTTCATTCCCTCTCTCCCTGTCTGCTTCCTTCCTTCTCCCTGTATCTCTTCCTTCCTTCCCTCTCTCCCTGCTGCCTTCCTTCCTTCTTTCCTTCCTTCCCTCCCCAGTTTTTATCTCCCTTCCTTCCTCTTTCATGTTCTGTTATCTTCCTTCCTTCCTTCTTTTATTTGTATGCTAATTTGCTGCTATTCACAGGTCTTACCAGCTGCTTTAATCCAACCGCAACTATTATTATTGCCCAGTTACGTCTGCAGCTTGACACTGACCAGACCTTCTTGACAATGAAGCCCCCCCACACACACCTCTATGTATGGCTTGAGGAAGTCTATTTCAGTGTTATCTGAAGAAGGGCGCATGCACACAAAAGCGTACACCAGGAATTAAACTTTGTTGGTCTTAAAGGTGCCGCTGGACTCAAACTTGGTTCTGCTGCTTCAGCCCAACACAGCTCCCCAGGGGTAGGGCCAAAGTGCAGACATCTCCAACATACAATATATTAATGTTCAGTGCCTCCATGACATCTGTCGCTATTAGGATTCCAGAAAGACACGTGTCATTCCTCGAAGGAACCTGACTGGACTGATCCGAGGGCCAGGTAGGCAAACATTCTGTTTTGTGTCATGGTGGAGTGGCCAACAGAAGAAGAACTGAAGATTTATGCCCCACCCTTCTCTCTGAATCAGAGACTCAGAGCGGCTTACAATCTCCTATGTCTTCTCCCCCCACAACAGACACCCTGTGCGACGGGTGGGGCTGAGAGAGCTCTTCCAGAAGCTGCCCTTTCAAGGACAGAGACTCAGAGCGGCCTACACTCTCCGTTCCTCCCCCACAACAGACACCCTGTGAGGCAGGTGGGGCTGAGAGAGCTCTCCCAGAAGCTGCCCTTTCAAGGACAACTCCTATGAGAGCTATGGCTGACCCAAAGCCATTCCAGCAGGTGCAAATGGAAGAGTGGGGAATCAAACCCGGTTATCCCAGATAAGAGTTCGTGCACTTCACCACTACACCAAACTGGCTCTCAAGCAGGTTAAGAAATTCCTGGACCTTTGGAGGTGGAGCTTGAGGATGCTTCAGCAGGGATGTGATGCCACACAGTCCACCCTATGACTGACAGAGGAAAACACCTTTTTTGCACAGAGAGTGATTAAAATGTGGACTTCGCTGCTGGAGGATGTTCTGACAGCCAGGGCTTTTTCTTGTAGCAGGAATTCCTTTGCATATTATGCCACACACCCCTGACGTAGCCAATCCTCCAAAAGCTTACAGGGCTCTTCGAGAAGGACCGACTGTAAGCTCCAGGAGGATTGCCTAAGTCACAGGGGTGTGGCCTAATATGCAAAGGAGTTCCTGCTACAAAAAAAAAACCCTGGTGACAGTCAAAGGCACAGTCGATTTTAAGTGGGAATTAGATAGGTTGGTCTATCAGTGGCACTAGCCAGAGTGACTGAAGGGAATCTCCATATTCAGAGGCACTGAACCTCTGAATCCCTGAGCCAGGAGGCAAACTCAGGGGAAGGCCTCGGCCTCTATGCCCTGTGGTTGGCTGTCCAGAGGAACTGGCTGCCCACTGTGTGAAGCAGGATGCTGGACTAGATGGACCCTCCCTGGTCTGATCCAGCAGGGCTCTCCTGGTGTTTCTTATGAAGGCCTCGGCCTCTATGCCCTGTGGTTGGCCCTCCAGAGGAACTGACTGGCCACTGTGTGAGACAGGATGCTGGA